>NC_056744.1:1281855139-1282015139 GCF_019279795.1 Protopterus annectens | reverse complement strand
TGATTGCTCCCTGTTGTTTATGTAGAAGGTAAACGTTAAGAGATGTAAGGGAGAATCCTAATTTTTATAGTTGGATTAATAGCTTAGTATGTGAAACTGTATCGAAGGCTTTGGAGAGATATAGTAGGATTGCTGAAGTAGGGTGACCAGCATCTATGGCCTTGTTAAAAGTATCAGAGAATGAGAGTAGGGCAGTGATAGTGCTATGCTTTGGATGGAAGCCATGTTGGGTGGGAGACAAAAGAGCATTATCAGAGAGGTGTTTAAGTAGTTGTGTGTGAACACATTCTTCTAAGATTTTTGATAGTGGAGAAAGTATAGAGATAGAGTGATAGAGAGATCATGAGAGTTTCCACCTTTGTGTAGTGGAGTAATAATAGATTTCTTCCACAACTGAGGGACATAAGATTCTGAGATTGAGCGATTTATAAGAATGCTAATGGTGTGTGCAATTGCACTTGCTGCTAGCTGTAGATATTCTGGGGGAAGATTATCTGGAGAAAGTGAGCACAGTTTGAGTTTGTTTAGGAGCTTAAAAATTTGGGAGGTGGGTACAGGCTGGATAGTGAAAGAATAAGCTGAGGGAGTACTTGTTGCTTTGTCTACAGGAGGAATTCTGTTATAATCAAGTAAGGAATTAGTGGTATATAGTGTCTTTGAGTTTGGGTCTGGTGGAGAGTCTGAGTAGCTTTTGGATGGTGGAAATGAAATGGGTATTGAAATCATGGGAAATTTGCTGTAGAGTCATATCAGGTGCTAGGGATGGGATTTGCATGGTGCCAGGATTTAGTAAGGTGGCGACAGACCTCAAGAACTTTTTTGGATTGTTGTATGAGGTAGTTAGCTGAGAGGAAAAGTAGTTCTTTTTATCTTGTATCACTAACTTTTTGGCTTTATTATGGAGTTGTTTGTAGTTAATTTAATTCTGTTTGGTTTTATTTTTCTGACATACTTTCCATGCTTTGTCTCTTAAGGGACAGACTTTGTTTAGTCTGTTTTGTTAACCAAGGGGCATGGTTAATTTTTGTTCGCTTAGTACGTACTGGAGCTAGGCTGTTGAGAGTATCCAGAAAGAGTTTATTGAAATAGTTGACAGCCTCATCTAAGGGGAGTTTTTTTAGGGAGCACCAGTTTTTACCTTTTAAAATGCTTATGAATTTATTTTGGTCGAAGTGGGAGAGATTCCTGGATGTTCTATAGGAGTGTGTTTTAAATGTGGGTGAGTCCTACAGACATATGCTGGGAGGTGGTCACTTAGAGTGTTAGGTAGGGTGCATGAGTTTGGGTAATTGTGAGGGTGGGATACTAGTATCCAATCTAGGGTTTACTTAGATACTGTAGCTAGACCATGGGTAGGAGTAGTGATAAGTTGTGTGAAGCTATGCAGATTTATACTATTGGCTGGAGAGGGGGAAGTTAGGTTTAGCCAATTAATGTTGGTGTCTCCTAGGATTATGGTTTCATGTATGACATTCTGGTGTATCCAGGATAGAAAATCCTCTAATATGGAGGATATTGTGGCCTGGGGGAATGTTGACTACTGCAATAAATAGACTTTTGTTAGTATTGATGTGAAGGGATGCCAGTAAAAGTTCTGTGTTTCCAAATGTGGGGATTGGTTTGGGGTAGGTTGTAATATGTAGGGAGTTTTGATAGATTAGTGCTATACCAGCACCCTTTTTATGGAGTCTATTGGAGCGAATGATGTTATATCCTGGTGTGAGAATCTCAGTGTAAGTAATATACGGTTTTAGCCATGTTTCAGTTACTGCAACAATGCTTGGGCTTTGGATAGCTAGCCATGCATGAAATTCAGTGATTTTATTACAAATTCTATGTGTGTTTATTGTTATTAGATGTAGCTGCTGGGTTTTTTTGGATGTATGATGGATTTTGGAGGGCAATTTGGACCAGGATTTGGATGGATATCTCCACATTGTGCTAGTGAGTGGTGAAGGAGAATTATTGTGTGTGTTTGGTGGCTTTGTGATAGGGGTTTATGGAGGTGTACAAGATATAACTTATGTTTGGGCTCAGGAGAAGTAGTTTTATTTTGGCTATAGTAATGGTAGAGGATGCAAGTAAAGTGAGTGAGATGTTAGAGTAATTGTCTTTGTTGAAAGGTAGTGGATGGGTTTGGGTGCTAGATGTAGGAAGCATAGAGCATACAGTGGTTTGTATGGAGGTAGTATAAATTAGTAGGACTAGAAGTGCAGTATGGGTTATAATTGAAATAATGAATGTGTGATGGAGTGTGTTGATGGGGAAGTCATTTTGAAGGAGATAGGTGTTTAGGTTTTGGTAGGCTGGGATGTGTTTTAATTATTGAAGAAATGTAGAGGGAGGTTATTCGTTGGTTAATTAATGGGAGGGGCTGAGGAGAGAATAAATCTAATGAGAGAGGGGGTGGGTGAGAATGAGGGTAGGGTAGAGGTGGAGTGAGCCTGGAACGCAGTGGAGGGCGAATGGAGTAGGATGTGTCAGACTTCTGCAGCTAAACACACCACCAAAATTTCAAAAAAAATATCTGTCTTCAAGGTATTTTGTAGTGCAGGTAAGAAAAAGCCAGACTATAGAAACAGTCACTGTCCGTAATATATTGCAAGTGGGCTAATTAGTATACTAACAGCGAGTCCAGGAATCCAAACTTGGAAAATTAGAATAGTGAAAAACCAAATAGATGATGTAAGTAAAATAATACACTAGCTGCAGAGACTAAATGGCTAAACAATTAGGTGGAATAGGGCAAGCAATATGAGAAAAAAGGAAAAATAGAACAGAGCAGTTATGAGGCTAAAGCATTAAAGTAAGAGCAGCTCAAAGCTACTTAGGAATAAAGACTAAAAAAGATGAGGCATGCACCAAGTGGGAGAGGTGCACGGAGGTTTTCTTTGCAGCGTGTTATCAGATATAACAAGGACGATACAAATTATATAACAAGGTATAATGAGTTGGATATACAGTGATTTTAAATTCATCTTGTAGCTTCAGTTGTAGAGGGTCATCAGAGATGCTGCAAGCAAAGCCCGATTGCTTTGTATGCAACCTTACTGCAGAAGGTGTACTTGGGTGGGAGTTGGATTATTAAAGTCCTCTTGCTGGCAGGGCGTAAGTGATTTTAAATTTATCTTATAACTTCAGCTGTAGAGGGTCACCCGAGATGCTGCAAGCAAATCCCGATCGCTGTGTATGCAACCTTACTGCAGAAGGTGTACTTGGGCTGGAATTGGATTGTTAAAGTCCTCTAGCTGTCAAAGCATTACTGATTTTAAATTTATCTTATAGCTTCAGCTGTAGATGGTCACCAGAGATGCTGCAAGCAAAGCCCGATTGCTGTGTATACAACCTTACTGCAAAAGGTGTACTTGGGCTGGAATTGGATTGTTAAAGTCCTCTAGCTGTCAAAGCATTACTGATTTTAAATTTATCTTATAGCTTCAGCTGTAGATGGTCACCCGAGATGCTGCAAGCAAAGCCCGATCGCTGTGTATGCAACCTTACTGCAAAAGGTGTACTTGGGTGGGAGTTGGATTGTTAAAGTCCTCTAGCTGGCTGGGCATAAAAGGAGGCATGCTGCAGAGAGATAATGCTCCCTACAAAAGGAAATATTAGAATTTAAAGATTACATTATGTGTAAACTCAGACACCTGAAAACAATATTTAAATGAGTAATTATTTCTACAAAATCAAAAAGCACAACTGTTAAAAGCAAACTGTAAGAATGATGTTACCAGTAGGATAGTATACAGATATAACCAATTTCAGCATTGCACAAATTTAATGATAACTCCTTGAAAGGAGTTGTGTAAAATAGTAAAACCTGAGGATTCCATAAACTCCAGACAGGCTTTGTGCAAAGCCTACACAGAGTTTATGTGTTTGCACTATGAACAGTATCTCTGATTACATATTCATGCCATTCACAGCATTTAAACAGAAACAAGTATGGTTTTGTGGCTAGCAACAGTGTTGCTGGCTCGGAAACCATGTAAAGTAACATGGATAGCAGCAGATATGTAGATCTGTTAATCTATGGGGAAACTAGGTATGTGGCATTACATAGAATGCCACAGTGATTACCAGGGTTAATAATACAACAATGTACATGGCGAAAACACATTACATGACAGTGTATGGCATTATGCATAAATGTTGTGTAAATATCTGTAAAGGTACATGGAATACTGAAAAGAACAAAAATGGCTTTGCAGATGAGAGACCGGATACAAAAATTGTTTTACAACCTTTAATGTGAGCACTTTCGTCAGAGACAGTGCTCTGACTTCTTCAGACATGGAATGATATGTAAAATAAACTTTCAGGGTGAGTGTGTGCATTGAATAGGGACACCAAGATGAATTGTAGGAATGAAGACAGGGAAAGAGGACAGGTGAAACATCTTAATATACAACAGTTGAGGACATGTAAATTAAGACAGTTGTAGCAGGGACACTAATCATATATTGACATGATACAGTACTGACTGCACAGTGTGAATGCAAATTATGTGACTGTCGCACAAGATGAAATAACAATAGAGATGGATGTATTTATGATATAAGCATCCTGACATGAACAATGTAGAAGACATCAATCAGGAATGTTATATATGATGCGGGTTAGGTGCATATTGTGAAGCTGTGCAAAATAAGTTGTCTGGATATGACTGTAATGTCAGCATAGGTCTCTATCAAGTGAGGCAGATAGTTACAGGCTCATGGACAACAGTAAACAGAAACACACACACAATCATGGAGAATATCCAAATAATACCAGCAGTAATCCCTCGTCTATGACACAACATATGTAATTGTGAGGTATCATAGATGGTACTGCATGAACATGCTTGTACAATTATTATGACATGTTGGCAATCTATGATGGTAATCAAGCCATCCATCCTGACAGTGTAACATCTGCTGGAGGTGTTAGGAGGGACACTGTTATACCTGCATGTAACATTATGATCAATCCAGGCTAGTTGACAGGTGTGCATGGCAAATATATGGCACACTCACCACTGTCATGAATATAACTCATGCCATCAATGTTGTCAAACAGCTATGTATGTACTGTGTGCATCACCGTAACAGGTATCACCATGAATCTATTATATCAACTTGATGGATGCTCCACGCCATCAGACAGTAATGTTTATGCAAGAAAAAGAATACCTAGGTATGGCCAATAAAATGTGTGGGAGGCCCCTGTGCAAAGGTGGTACACTTGAGTTAAGCATTTCTGGAAGATGTGTACAGAGGTACATGAATAAGGGTGCATTATACTCAGTTACTGGTGTGATGAAGGCTGTGAACTATGGAAGGAATATAGCCTTTGATGTGGATGTCCTGCACATACTTAGGAGTGGTGGGAGTTGTGTTACATACAAGAGAGTAGACACCACTGTGGACACTTGCTGGTGGATGTCCTGCATGCCATCTACCTCAGTACACAGGTTACATATCACTCAGTCTGTTGATAGGGGTGTGATGTCTACATTATCATTAGGTTGTGCATTTGTTTTTGTAAAGTAAAAATTCTCCCATGTTTTTATTTCTTTTCATGTGTCTTCATGGCTGTGGCAGCTATCTTTGATGTGTGTTGATACTGTTTGTATTATACTAACAGCACAGCAGAAGTCTTACTTGGAGACTGTCAGACAACAGCTTATAGTTGATGACATCAACAGTGTCTGGGAAGAAGAAGATGGTAATAGCAGTGCCCCATATGCTGGTGTAAAATACTTTCTCTAATGTCAAGTAAGTGCACAAACACACACATCAGTTGACTGGTGCAAGAACAGAACCCCCAACCTATCTAAATACACAGATTACAGAACTCAATACTTTATGCAAGCACAACAGCACGAGTCTGATCTTTTACATGGTTGCAGGACAATTTATAGTGGATGACATCATAATTATCTGTTTAAGAGAAAATGTGTGAGGTCTCCATGTAATGGATACGTAGGCATGTACAAGTATGAAAATACTGGTACTTTATGGGATTGTAGTGGTGACTGCAGGATGCACAATTATGATCTCCTGACTAGACACACAAACACACACACACACACACACACACACACACACACACACACACACACACACACACACACACACAAACACACTGTGGATGTCTTGCATACCATCTACCTCAGTGCACATGTTACATATCACTTGGTCTGTTGATAGGGATGTAATGTCTACAATATCATTAGGTTGTGCATTTGTTTTTGTAATGTACGAAATTCTCTCACGGTTTTGTTTCTTTTCATGTGTCTTCATGACTGTAGCAGCAATCTTTGGTGTGTGTTGATGCTGTTTGTATTATACTAACAACACAGCAGAAGATGTACTTGGACATTGTCAGACAACAGCTTAAAGGTGATGACATCAGTAGTGTCTGGGGAGGAGAAGATGGTAATAGCAGTGTCCCACATGCTGGTGTAAAATGCTCTTTCTAATGTCAAGCAAGTGCACAAACACACACCAGTTGACTGCAGCAAGAACAGAACTCCCTACCTATCTAAATTCACAGACTACAGAACTCAATACTTTATGCAAGAACAACAGCATGAATCTGATCTTTTACATGGTTGCAGGACAATTTTTAGTGGATGATATCATAATTGCCTGTTTAAGAGAAAATGTGTGAGGTCTCCATGTAATGGATATGTAGGCAATTCCAAGTGTGAAAATATTGGTACTTTATGGGATTGTAGTGGTGACTGCAGGATACAAAATTATGATCTTCTGACTAGTCACACACACACACACACACACACACACACACACACACACACACACACACACACACACACACACGCACACAGTGGATGTCCTGCATACCATCTACCTCAGTACACATGTTACATATCACTTGGTCTGTTGAAAGGGGTGTGATGTCTACATTGTCATTAGGTTGTGCATTTGTTTTTGTAATGTAAGAAATTCTCCCATGGTTTTGTTTCTTTTCATGTGTCTTCATGACTGTGGCAGCAATCTTTGGTGTGTGTTGATGCTGTTTGTATTATAATAACAACACAGCAGAAGATGTACTTGGACACTGTCAGACAACAGCTTATAGGTGATGACATCAGCTGTGTCTGGTGAAAAGAAGATGGTAATAGCAGTGTCCCACATTCTGGTGTAAAATGCTCTCTCTAATGTCAAGCAAGTGTACAAACACACACACCAGTTGACTGCTGCAAGAACAGAACCTCCTACCTATCTAAATACATGAAATAAAGAACTCAATACTTTATGCAAGCACAACAGCACAAGTCTGGTCTTTTACATGGCTGCAGGACAATTTTTAGTGGATGACATCATAATTGCCTAAGAGAAAATGTGTGAGGTCTCCATGTAATGGATATGTAGGCATGTCCATGTGTGAAAATATTGGTACTTTATGGGATTGTAGTGGTGACTGCAGGATACACAATTATGATATTCTGATTAGACACACACACACACACACACACACACACACACACACACACACACACACACACACACACACACACACACACACACACACACACGGTGGATGTCCTGCATACCATCTACCTCAGTACACAGGTTACATATCACTTGGTCTGTTGATAAGGGTGTGATGTCTACATTATCATCAGGTTGTGCATTTGTTTTTATAATGTAAGAAATTCTCCCATGATTTTTTTTTCTTTTCATGTGTCTTCATGGCTGTAGCAGCAATCTTTGGTGTGTGTTGATGCTGTCTGTATTATACTAACAACACAGCAGAAGACTTACTTGGACACTGTCAGACAACAGCTTATAGGTGATGAAATCAGCAGTGTCTGGTAAGGAAAAAAGATGGTAATAGCAGTGTACCACATTCTGGTGTAAAATGCTCTCTCTAATGTCAAGCAAGTGCACAAACACACACACCAGTTGCCTGCTGTGAGAACAGAACCCCTATATAAATACACAGAATAGAGATCTCTGTATTTAATGCAAGTCCCACAGCACAAGTCTGACTTTGAGAGTGTCAGACAACAGTTTATAGGTGATGACATCCGCAGTGTCTGGTGAGGAGAAGATGGTAATAGCAGTGTCCCACATGCTGCTCGTTCTAATGTCAAGCAAGTGCACAAACACACACACCAGTTGACTGCTGCAAGAACAGAATCCCCACCTATCTAAATACACAGAATACAGAACTCAATACATTACGCTATCACAACAGCATGAGTCTGATCTTTTACATGGTTGCAGGACAATTTAGAGTGGATGATATCATAATTGCCTTTTTAAGAGAAAATGTGTGAGGTCTCCATGTAGGCATGTCCAAGTTTGAAAATATTGGCACTTTATGGGATTGTACTGGTGACTGCAGGATACACAATTATGATCTTTTGACTAGACACACATACACACACACACACACACACACACACACACACACACACACACACACACACACACATACACATGGTACAAATCAGACTTTCACAAAGCTGCAGAACAATTTATAGTGGATGACATCATCATTCCATATTTGAGAGCAGATGTTGGGGCACCTGTCTGAAATGGATAGCTAGCCATGTACAGTTGTCAAGATCTTAAAATTATGCATTTTACTAGATTGATGAGTGTGCAATGTGTAGTATTTGCTGTTGTGTTTCCAATGAGCAGGTATACTTTAAGAGACAGCTTTACAAACTATATGCAAACAGCTGCCCACATTATTGCAACAATTGGAAAATCTTACATGTATGGTATGTAAGAAAGCATTTGTTATTTGCTTCTGTAATATAATTGATGTATTCATGAAGAAGTACTAAGAGACCAAGCCTGCAGTGCATGGGGGGAAGTAATAGATATCTGCAGTGTAGGTATGTGTTGTACCTCCCCTTTGTTTGTGTTTTTACATGTACTTTCATAGGATGAAGACTACATCTACAGTAAACATAAGTAATACAAGTTATTGTCCACTTTCCATAGTGCACTGTCAAGCAGCTGGTCTGCACAATTGATGGCAAATTGATTGTGTAATGTGAGATGCGCATTTGTACTGCTTTCCCTGTTTGTGCATAGGTAAATAGTGAGCAAATGTTAGCCTCATTGATAAGGTTCTGATAGTACTGAATGAATGAAACACACCTGCTGCATAGCTGACTCTGTGGCAGCAGGTGTAAATGCATTAACAGATTTCTTTTGCAGACCAGATGATATACTGTTCAAATCCAGGTCTATCTAATAGATTTAAATATGTATTTATAATGCAATGAAATAATTCTTTATTCTATATTCACTGTGTGTTACCTCTGCTTAGTGTGTTTAACCAGCATTGCATGGAAGTAACCAGACCAAGGAAGACTTGTTCACCATCATTTGACATTGGTGTGTGATGCCAAACTTCACGCAAACATAGAGGCCAAAAGTGAAGAGCTCCATTGCTTTATTTTTTACTTATGTGAGTTGTGTGTGATTCTATTTTTTGACCAGACTAAAGGTAATAAAATGGGGCAGATAAGAAAGTGGTGAAATGGGGGGATGGGCAAGCAGGGGGAAGAACAAAGGGAAAGCAAAATAGGAAAGTGCAGGAGGGAAGTAGTAAAGAACCATAGCTATCCACGTCTTCAACAGTTTAAAATGAAAATATGTACAGAATATTAGCTGAATTTGGACTGTCACTTCAAAAAAGAAGGGTGACAGCATAGCAATCATGTTGTATAGCCAGTCTGGACCAAATCAAGTGTGTCAAGAAGATTTCAAGAAGACTAAGAAGACTCAGGTGTGAACTGGAAAGCAATGTATGGGATGATATTTTTTGGTGGGACAGGTGCCCTTTTTTTAAAATTCAGCAAGAGAGGAATGGTGGGTTAGGGACGTAGGTAGTTTTGGGTCTTGTAAGTAGAGTATGTGTGAAAGCAGATGCAAACAGGACAAATAAGCAAGACACAGGGAAAGTGAAGGACACAAAAGGTTGGTGGACACCATGATTGGGGTTAGGGAGGGGACAACAGAAGACCATGCCCATTAAACATGGGACAGTGAGAATTTAGTCCTCACCCACAAGGCTGTCATCACCATCCACTTAGTCCTCTAGCTGTTGGAGTGCTTGATGTCTCCTCCTATGGACCATAAAGAAGAGCAGCCTCGCCATCTGGCCTAGGCATGCACCAACCCTGGCATCTCCTGGTGGATGATAAAATCCCTGCCTCTGCAGTACTTCTGGATGATACCACAGCACCAGTTACCAGGGTAGTGCTACCTGAGGGAACAGGTAGTGCAGGGGCAGCAGAGGCAGTACTGCCAAGTTGGGTCCCAGATGTGTTGGGCATTGTTATTGGAGCTGGTGGAGTTGGAGCAGGCTGAGCCACCTGGCATGGTCTGCCTCTCTATGCTGTAAAGCATTTTGTGATTTGTCATGATGGATGACATGGAAATGTTTTGATGACACACAGAAAAAAGAAAGAGATAAGTGTTGGGGTGAGAGAGAAAAAAGATAAAATTAGTATCATCATATGAGACATACAATGCATTATCACAATAATAACAGTATTTTATCTGAAATTTTGCATTTAAATGTACTTCTTAACTACAAACTATAATTAAGGATTGTTCAAAGTAATCCTTGCAATGTGCAGATATTGTACATATGCTTGGTCTAATTATATAGATTTTTAAGTTAACAGCAGGGCAGTTATGCCACTTGTGTACAAAGGAATTCATATCATTTTTAAATAATTGTTCTATTTTATACTTGTTAATTGTGGCATTTGAACCCACAACATCTGACTGCAGTCTTACACTTGACTCTTCCATTTGGTTTGTGCTACACACTGAAGTATGCATGCTTGCTTTTACAGTTAGGATATGCATGCTTACTTCGCTACAACTACATAGAAAAAAAATAATTTAAAAACTACCAATAAATACTTCTCTTGTGCTGCATACATACCCCTTGCTTAACTCAGTCTCTCTAGACACTCAGCATGGGTTTCTCTATTTGCAGTTATTTCAGCATTGGCTGTAGAATAAACAGAAAATAACAAGAGAAGAGCATTATGCATACCAGTCTTGCCTATATGTAGCCTTCTATCTACTATAAATTCTCATTATTAGTATACTTACACAACTCTGGGATGTTGCTAGTTCTAAACTCATCCATCCACTTGTTGAGTGTATCCCTCATGCACCTTTATAGATAATTAAATTGATGGCTATACTGTTCTTCAGAGAGTGGAATGACAGTCACACTGAAGACAGGCTTGACTAGCCTATTCCAAGCCTCAGACTTGTACTGGGTACTGGTAAAGTCCCCCTGCAAAAGCCTTCAGCTGTGGCAGTTTACAAGAAGTCCAATAAATATTCTGGACTCCTCAACATCCCACCTCTGTGCTTTAAATTGGGCACCTTACCTTCTACCACCAGACATGTCTAAGCAGAGAGAACAGCAATAGTTAGGAATGATTTCCTACCAATTCCTGTTACTGGTACTGTGCAAATCTGAACAATGATGCCAACCGCAGTTGCATGATGTTAAGTGGAGAACAATGGTGCCAAACAGATATTAAAACAGTTTTTTTAATGGGATGGTTAATACAACAGTTGGCAATAGTTTGGGGGGCTGTTTGCTGCTGGAACTGTTAGGTGATTTCACTTTGCAGACATGAACTGTGGGCATACATTTCATGACCTGAAACATTTTTGCTTTGGCTTTATGCAATGATAAAACAATGTGAGATTCAAACCTATGCATAACAGACAAAACATTTTCTTCCACAGCACTAATTTTATATACAGGCCACAGAAGAATTACTTTTCAGACATTGCCATGAATTATATATAAATACACATGACAGATTGAGGGTTAACCATATATGTGTGTGACCTGACAAGGTCCTGGTTAATACATTCATGTTTGTATGAGACTTATTGAAGTCTGAAGGCCATCCAAAACCAGATAACACAATTATAATTATAGAAACATAGTAGTCTTTATACCCTCAGTCATATACATAATTCATATGAGCTCCGCTGTTATACATACTTATTTTTATTGATTTATAATTATGTTTAACTTCTTATGTGACATTTAATATAAAATTAAATGGAACAACAGTAAAAATATTCAGAATTTCCTGTATTAGAACCCAGGCCCATTTGTATTGTAACCCTGCACTTATACCTGCTGCCACAGGAATAGGTAAGTAACAACTGTATATTTCTCTCTTCATTTTTCATAGGATCATAGGTTCATAGGAGGTGACTAGGCTATCAACCCAGAGGTCATTTCAATCCTAGCCTTTTCATTCCAATGTAATGCCATAGAAATGCTAGTCAGTACCCAAGAATGCATTTAATAATGACTGACCATGTCCAGGAGGGTTGTAGGCATTAACCCTGGTAAGAATTTATGGTGCCCTTTCCACTCATTCAGGCTCTTGGATTGAACAGTGTCACCTCTATGACACTAGTCGAGGAACCTGGACTTCTGTATGCTAACTGCTATGCAATTCAGCTTAGCGTGTTTACACAATGGAAAGCAAAACAATGCAACACTGTATCCTATTTAAGTTTAAGAATGCTTGCATCTTGTCTGCAGGTGTTCTGTCTGCTTTGTGTGTGGACCATTACTCCAAATTTGCACAATGGTAAGCATTGCACAAACAAGACAAGCAAACCTAGACTTGTTTTACCCTTGTAAGTAGTGTTTATTAGGTTTCATCCTTAAAAGACATAGGTGGGACTATATACAGATAGTGCATGATGTGTGGATCAACGTGTTTAGCATATGTGCTATACACACAAGTGATTCATAGGTGTAGTTGATGTGTTGGTTATCAAAGAAGTACTTTATATGACATTTATTTTGTTTATCCATTTTCTGTGTTTGCGCTAAGCAGTATGCCATACAGATGCTGGCATTAAAAAAAAGAAATCTATAAAATAAATAATACTACAAAATACATGTTAGTACACATTAAAATATTTTTACACAAGTCTGGATTCGAACTCTCACACCAATGAACCTTCAAAACACAGTAAGGGTGTTTTATCCCTCTTTGACACAGAAACTACTTTGTAGCAGGGAATGAAAATCATTGTGCATACAAGCAAATGCAACATCATCCACAGTATTAACAAGACATATGACAAGTACACTTCTGAGTTGTTTCTACATTTATTAATTTCAGATGTAGTGCCATGAGTGATCACACAACCATGTATAACTATTACTTGGAGAAATGCAGCTCTGTCTTATCTTTCTGTGTATGTTGCTCATTCTTCTCTTATTTGAGCAGTAATCTGAAGGATGTAGTCTATAAGGCATTTTATATCATTGTCCTTAAAATGTGTGAGAATATTAAATGGCAATAATATACAGTTTTCAACAAATGCAGGGGAGATTGGATGGTAGTGAAAAGAAACTGTGAAATGTGTACTGCTTACTTACATTTAAAACCTTGATACAATTACTTCTATACTTTGTAAGTCTAACCTGGCTGACACACCCTCTGGAGGTAAGACGGTCTGAATTGCTGTTGTGTTTTACTTCTCCCTACTAGTAATCATTCACAGTTGCAATCCATTACCAATGTTTTCATCTGATACACAGAGCCAAGATTCTGGGATTCAGTAAATCTAATGAGTTCACACATCATTTGCATCTTCACCATGCTCACAGGCCTGAATCTATACTATAAAAAGACAGGCATGTAGCTAGGAAACATGAATGTGAGGAGACTTGTTTATGTGGATAACACAAAAGAAGATTGCTATGACTTTGGATTTATCTGCACAGAAGGCTACTGATCTTGATAAGGTATGATTGCAATTTTTAGATATATACTGGATATGCTCAGATGTCACTTAGAAAAATATTTTTATTTATGTATTAGCAAATGCTACTTTTATCTGTATGCACTTCTTAGAAGTGTACTGAGGGCATAGACATTTTTTTGTCAGGGCATTTTACTTTCTCAGATGTACAGACTTATTAACTTCCATGACATGTGTTAATGTTACAACTCTTTCTCTTTATACTCTTCTAGTGTTATTTCAGTGAAATGTAAAAGTCCTATATTTTCAGTGACACAGAGGTGTATGCTTTCTAGGATGTCCCATAGACATCTTTAGGGGATTACTGGCCACATGTAGAGGTGACTGGCAATTGCATAAAAATTAATGTTCTGTTGTAAATGTGTACACATGTTTCTAAGACAGTTTCTTTGATAGTATTTATAACAGTTCACTGAGGTTTTTATTCCTTTTTTTGGTAGCAAAATGTAATTTGCCTGTTGTTCTGGGGGTGGGGGTGCCAAGTTCCATTTTTGTGTTAGCACAAACAAAAAATGTTTGTACAGAAGTTTGCTTTGATATTGCTACTCCCTTTGTTTTGTATCCAACCTTACTTTATGTCTGACTGTGATATGTTACAACCACATAAATCCTTTTTTACAATTGAATATCTTGAAAGTTTTTTTTGTTTTTCCAGTGGGTAATATTGAAAAACTCTACTTATGTTTTATATTTAAGCAGGACTTTTATTTATGTAATATTTATGTTTATTATCCTTTTTTTGCGTTTTATGTTACCTAGGACTATGACACCCAGACATCCCAATCCTCACAACCCCCCTTCAGTGACCCTGAGAATTATGTCATAGTGCAAGCATATAGGCAACATGGTGACTTTCTCCTTGAGAGAGGCTGTGGGGATATGTCGGGGAAAAATGGAAATTTGGCGGCAGATAGTGGATGATGTCAACATTGTTGGGAGCTGCAGCAGGACATATGATCAGGTGCATAATAAGGGCACTAACATGATTTCATCGACCCAGAGGAGAGCAGTGGCAGTGGCCTATGGATAGATGGCTACTGGGATGGGGGTGGTCTGCTACAGAGCCACTACTGACACCAAATGAAGAGTTCCTGTCTACTGTCAAGGACCCAGAGAGCTCAGTAGAAAGTGCACAACAGCAGGTGACTGATGTTGGTGCTGCTGTTTCTAGTAGGACAAGTATGTCCCAGGAGGAGCTTCCAGGTTGGCTTACCTGTGACACTTGTTAAATATTTATTGTATAGTAAAATACTGACAGCAATACTTAAGTTTTTTTAACAATTTTTTTGGGTGGGACTAGTTATAGATTGATACTGTTAACAACACATTCTGGCTCATTACAAAAGGGCTTGGGGTGGATGCGTTATCCAAGTTTTTGTAAAATGTATTGTTAATGGACATATAAAGGGCCAAAATTTTTTTACCCATGTTGCTGTTAATTGTGATAATGGTGTCCTTACCTTTTGCTTAACTTCTTCCAGGACCATCCTCCCTAGGAACTGTAAAGACTTCTGCACATGGTAAGCCAGCTATTTTAATTTTTATTGCCAGTGTGAAGATTGGGGAAAGACGGGCGAAGGCTGCCAGCCTAGTCAAATAGAATTTGATACATAATTTTATTATTTGTATAAATAAATGTAAAATACAGGCTTGTGTTTTTAAATGAAAGAAAACACTGTAAAATGTGAACTTCAAGATTGTTGCACAATTACCAACTGCTGAAAGGAAAACCAAGCCAAGCATTTCAAATGTTCTTTGAAGTTACAATTATCTAAATGCTGGTGCCAAATCGGCTGGCTGAATACATTCTTTCTATTGTCGTAAGTTAAGGAATAATTGTAGAGTGTACATGTAAAATGTCTTTTATTGTTATAGTTTCCTGAGCAGGTGTTAACTTGCTAAATAATGCAGTTTGTTTGCCTGGGAACTCCACACTAAGTGTCAAAATGATGTAATGTGAATACTGGGAAAACTGAAGTGTCAAAATGATGTAATCTGGGAGGGCCTTAGCAGAGCTGTTTGTTAGTGAGTTTAAAAACTATTGTTGAGAGAGAGACTGAAAGCATTTTGTCTTGGACCATCAACCTCAGCACTGCTTATGCTCTTTATGTATGTAAGTAGGATTATAGCTCTGTGTTTTCTCTTAAGATTAGCTAAAGATTAGAAAGTTAGCTTAAGTATTTTTCTTTGACATCAGACCTGTCCTACTGTATTATTTTAAGCTTCTGTGTGATCTCTGAACTCTTAGATATCTCTGTGGTGTAGTAGCATTGTCTTGTGTTTTAATTATGTATTATTAAATATTTTAAAAAACCTTTACCTGTGGCTGGTTTGTGTTGAGATAGTAGGTTCTAGAGTACATTGCATATTTATAGGGTTTAATGTAATAGGCCACTCTAATAAGCCTTAGACTGAATAGTCACATTGCCAATTGGATAATAATATTTCACAGTAATAACTGGACACCCTTTCAAGGGCCTTTGGGTAGCTGATAATTATTAGCTGGTGGTAGCAGGAATTACTACCGTATAGTCTGGGTAAAGGGGCACAGCTAGAGAATCTGTGTCAGCCTTTCCCAGGAGTATCTGTGAAGTTGTATAAATACCTATCTCAAAGTGTGTGTGGTGTGTCGGCTACTGGGGCAGGGGCATGAAGCACTGGTAGGACAGAAAGGGTACTGGAGGTTAGCTTACCAGCTAGGCTGAGATCTGGACCCTATAGCTGTGCCAGTGGGGAGTCTTATCGGGGACTTGGAGAGCAAGGGAGCAACCAGCCCCAGACAGTCTGTGATCTCTGTGTGCACTTAAGGGAAATTGTACTTTACTGTGTGTATTAGTTATCATTTCCTCTTCTATGAGCCGACCTCCCTGGTGTTAGTGGTGAGGATTGAGTCTCCTTGATTGCTGTGCCAGTATAAAAATATGAGGCCAAAATAAGGACATCAGTACTTTTGAGAGGTTTGACATCTGAGGTGTGTTACTTGATAGAGGACATATATATTCACATAACTCACTGCTGTCACATGTTAAAGTTATTGCTGTACAAATCAACCATATTTTACTTACTTACATTACCATGTAACAGTTTGCAAGGATATGCCATTCATTTGCATTATTACACATTTTTTAATATTCCAGGTTCAACACTTACCTTGAAAATCCAGCGATTGCTATCGTTTTAGTTAAGGGTTGAATCTGTTGGATGCTTGGAGTGCTGGATAATAACATTGTATTTTTCAAAGGCGAAATGTTCAAACAACTAAAAGGGGTAGCAATGGGGGCACCGTGTGCTACCACCTATGCCAACATTATTCTCCACAGATGGGAACACGATTTTGTGTTCATCACCCCTTGGAAACAGCACTTACTATTCTATAGGAGGTTTTTGGATGACATATGCATCCTATGGAAAGGAACCCACAATTTGTTGCTAGAATTTTTAACTCACATCAATAATTCAACCAATTTTTTGAAATTCACCCATGAGGTTTCATCAGCTGAATTACATTATTTGGATGTATGCTTATATAAGGATCTTGATAGAAAAACATTTCAATCTAAAATCTATCGTAAGCCATCATTCTCAAATTCTTTCTTGCACTATCAAAGCGCCCACCCTTTTGCACAGAAGAAAGGGATTCTTAAAGGCCAATTAATCAGGGCCTCAAGAATGTGCAGCTTAGAACAAGATTTCAACAACGAAGTGATGGTGTTGCAAAAAATGTTTTTGGAAAGAGGTTATCCCTTAGATCTTTTTAAAGCATTACATAAGGAAGTGATTAACAATAGGAACACATTGTATTTCCCACTTTTAGGTACACAGGTGGTGAATAACCAAGGAGCTGGGGAGAACAATATGAATACTGTAAAGAACAATGAATTTTTAGGTCCAAAATTCATATATACTCATTGCAGTCAGGCAGAGGATATAGAAAAAATAATTGTAAAGTATTGGCCGCTATTAATGGCACAAGAAGAATTTAAAAATATTTTACCAAATAGACCAAAGTTTATTAGAAAAAAGGGTGTGAACTTAAAGGACACGTTTGAAAGAAATTCAAGAACACATAATATAAAAGCCTCAACAACCAAAAAGCCTGGCACTTTTAAATGTGGAGCATGCCAACAGTGCCATGCAATTTTGAATAGCAAAGGAATATATCTACCTTCCAGAAAATTAGGGTGGATTCCCCCATGCATTTTACATGCAATTCTAGAGGGGTGGTGTACTTGGTGGTATGCATGGCTTGTAAAAGCTTTTATGTAGGGAAGACAGAAAGGGAAATCAAGAAAAGAATGTATGAACATTTTTATGAGTTGGCCAAAAATAAGGAAACCAATGCTCTTTTCAAACACTCCCTGGTATGTCCTAATCATAATTTTAAATTTATGATTCTTGAGCAAATTAACAAAGATTCCAGAGGTGGCGACTGGGAAGCCACCCTGGAATATAGGGAGTTAGTGTGGCAACTTAAACTGAACGCAGCCAGTTGGCCTGGGCTGAATGACACCATTAGTATAAAGCCCATACTGAAGTTAAGAAGGGCTAGATTATAATACTCTTATAGGTAGTTCATTCAGAACTATATTCACTGGCAGTCTATGTTTATGGATAGGCAATGGTTAGAAGAACAGCCCCTATATTTATTGACTAGTTTATCTTATTACATTTTGCTTCAATATAATGTTTCATTGTTTTGATTACCCATTTCTTCCCTATATGTGGTGTCCACACCTTGTTTGGTGGACCTATTTATTCTACTGTTTGATAAGTTCTTGTCATCATTGACAGCCTTTTATTATATTGGCAGATTCATTCATTCAATGTTTATTATTGAAAGCATGTATATTGTATTTTGACCTCACTACTCTAACAAGAGTAAAGAAATTATAATGGTTCATCCAGTTATTTAAAGAAAAAACCAAGAAAATTTTTTTTCTGGATGATTTTAGCATATTCATACGGTTTTAAATGAGATATTCTGTTGGTAGAACAAGGTTTACACAAAGTAACATGCTTGACATATATTTATTTAAGGGCATAGTCTTTTAGGAGGTAGCTATTTAAATATTGGAAATGGCATAGGTTAATTTTTAACTTGCCAATTAACTAATTGATTTTTAATTGGTACAAACTGTTTTTAACTTGAGGACAAGTCACTATTTAAGCTGAATGCTTTTAACCTGTTTTTGTACTTGAAAAAGCTAGGAACATCCTAGCGAAAGCGCTTGTGTTACGTTTTGGGCATCTGTTTTTATAATAAAGAACAAGTTTTGGATTATCGTTGAATTGTGGTGTCAGCTTCCAGGTCGATTTCTTGTTATTGGTTCCAGTTCTTGTTTTTTGGTGGTTTTTGGCAGAGTTCTATATGGCTACGGAAGCGGACACTTTTGACCCGGTGGAAACACCACACATCTTGGCAAGCAATGATGCGGACGCACCGGTAACTCGTGCGGAATTCAATGCAGTGCTAACAGCTTTAGCTGATCTAACTAAGCTCCTGAAGGGAGCTGAACCGGATGTAGGAGATCGACTACCAGGTCGGCAGCGTGCAGCACAAGCTAATGGCAAGTCGGGGGCAGCTTGTGGAGGCGGTAATGTTTCTGGATCCGTAAATGGGCTCAGTGATAACCCGAACACAGGGCAGGTTGGAAGGCAAGGTTTTGATCGAGTGGAAAGGCTAAATAACACGGAAAGGTGTAACAGTTCCAGGGTTGAGAGAGAACAGCAGCGCAAGGAATTCAATTTTGAGAACTGGATGGAGCAACAACACGCGTTCACTAAAGGTACTGTTAACGTTAGCAAAACTGCTAACATTGAGCTTGAGTTAGAAGAATTAAAAAAGAAATTATATGCTCTGAAAAACACTCAAATTGAGGTGGACTACTTGAAAGAATGTGTGAACCATAAGAGAGTTCCTAAGGGCTTGAGAATATTCAAGTTCCCAAACAATGTTCAAATTGGAACACCGTATTATTCTAAGCTTTGTGACATTTTCAATAGAGCAGGCATTGAAATGCTTAATGTTATGATTGAGGAATACGAATACAAGCAAAAAACATTGACTAATGACTTGAATGCTTTAAATAATTGTATTGTCACTGATTCTAATTTTTTGGCAATCAAATTTGATTACAACAAAGCTTTTGATGAAGTGGATGCATTTTGTAATAAAGTGATTAATAGAAAAATTCGTAAGCTTGAAAGAGACTTGAATGAATATAGGGAGGGGGTGGCATATCCCTTATTTAAACAGTATAGAGCTGAAGTTCACAATTCTAACATGGCAGAAAATCCAGCCGCTAGCAATTGGGGGGGGGGGAACCTTTAAGAAGAAGTGAAAGACTGGCTGATAAGGAGCGTAAAGGTTCAGTACGGGATTTTCATCAGCCTCCAGGCAGGACAATGGGGTGGAAGCAGAAACAGCAAGGACCACGGCAGTGGAACACATAAGCTTCACCATGTCCCCTGACACTTTAAATGTAACTTCGCAGAATAGTATAGGTACTGTCAATAATGTAATTTCAGAGGGCCTGGAGAATGTGGATGAAGAAATTACAGTTTCCAAACAGGGAGCATGTACAATACATACTAAGTCCAGCTTTATTATTTACAACTATACGGATACTGTAATTAATAGTAATGCCTTTGATGTTTTCACAAAAGGTTTACATTTTGTTCCATCAAAAAACTGTAATATACCCCTAACTCTAATAGATGTTAAGCTTTTCACGAGAAGTCTTAATTTGCAATTGTTGTTTAGGGAACAGATAAGTTTAACCTCTGAATTACATAGGAAAAGTTTATTTAACCCCCCCATGCATGCATCCATTAAATTGTTTGAACAGTTGGTGGAACAAGAACTCAGGAGTATTAAGCAGTATCACTCCGACAGAGTTAATTTCAAACAGGTGGAGTCTGACTTTGTTCAGTTATTAAAAAAATGAGAGTATAAGGGTGATGAAACCCGATAAAGGGGGGGCATTGTAGTTATGTATGAAAATAACTATGATGAGTACATTTATCAAATGTTGCAAGATAGTACTCAATACATGACAGTTTCAAGAAATGAAGTGCACATTTTTTGGTCTAAGATTAAGTACTGTTTGAACGACCATTTATGGCAAGGAGCTATTAATGAAAAACTGTATAATTTTTTGTTAGTTCCAAAACCTAGATCTCCCATAATATTTGGGATTCCCAAAACTCATAAGGGTCTTGACCCCTTGCCATTTAGACCAATTGTGGCAGGTAGTGGTGGTATAACCGAACCCTTCTCGAAATTTATTGATCATGTAGCAAAGAAATTTGCACATTTGTTAAGCTTTGTGTGCAGGGACTCCTGGGACTTTTTACGCATGGTTCCATGCAGTGATTTTGATACTGAATTACTATTGGTGACCATAGATATTAAGGACCTTTTTCCCAGCATACCCCACGATATTGGGTTACAATGGTTTGCTGAATTTTTCATGAAAGAAACTAGTCTTTCTTCTAATTTAATCAATTTAATTGTGGAGTTTATGGGCATAGTGCTGGATAATAACATTGTATTTTTCAAAGGCGAAATGTTCAAACAACTAAAAGGGGTAGCAATGGGGGCACCGTGTGCTACCACCTATGCCAATATTATTCTCCACAGATGGGAACACGATTTTGTGTTCATCCCCCTTGGAAACAGCACTTACTATTCTATAGGAGGTTTTTGGATGACATAAGCATCCTATGGAAAGGAACCCACAATTTGTTGCTAGAATTTTTAACTCACATCAATAATTCAACCAATTTTTTGAAATTCACCCATGAGGTTTCATCAGCTGAATTACATTATTTGGATGTATGCTTATATAAGGATCTTGATAGAAAAACATTTCAATCTAAAATCTATCGTAAGCCATCATTCTCAAATTCTTTCTTGCACTATCAAAGCGCCCACCCTTTTGCACAGAAGAAAGGGATTCTTAAAGGCCAATTAATCAGGGCCTCAAGAATGTGCAGCTTAGAACAAGATTTCAACAACGAAGTGATGGTGTTGCAAAAAATGTTTTTGGAAAGAGGTTATCCCTTAGATCTTTTTAAAGCATTACATAAGGAAGTGATTAACAAAAGGAACACATTGTATTTCCCACTTTTAGGTACACAGGTGGTGAATAACCAAGGATCTGGGGAGAACAATATGAATACTGTAAAGAATAATGAATTTTTAGGTCCTAAATTCATATATACTCATTGCAGTCAGGCAGAGGATATAGAAAAAATAATTGTAAAGTATTGGCCGCTATTAATGGCACAAGAAGAATTTAAAAATATTTTACCAAATAGACCAAAGTTTATTAGAAAAAAGGGTGTGAACTTAAAGGACATGTTTGAAAGAAATTCAAGAACACATAATATAAAAGCCTCAACAACCAAAAAGCCTGGCACTTTTAAATGTGGAGCATGCCAACAGTGCCATGCAATTTTGAATAGCAAAGGAATATATCTACCTTCCAGAAAAATTAGGGTGGATTCCCCCATGCATTTTACATGCAATTCTAGAGGGGTGGTGTACTTGGTGGTATGCATGGCTTGTAAAAGCTTTTATGTAGGGAAGACAGAAAGGGAAATCAAGAAAAGAATGTATGAACATTTTTATGAGTTGGCCAAAAATAAGGAAACCAATGCTCTTTTCAAACACTCCTGGTATGTCCTAATCATAATTTTAAATTTATGATTCTTGAGCAAATTAACAAAGATTCCAGAGGTGGCGACTGGGAAGCCACCCTGGAATATAGGGAGTTAGTGTGGCAACTTAAACTGAACGCAGCCAGTTGGCCTGGGCTGAATGACACCATTAGTATAAAGCCCATACTGAAGTTAAGAAGGGCTAGATTATAATACTCTTATAGGTAGTTCATTCAGAACTATATTCACTGGCAGTCTATGTTTATGGATAGGCAATGGTTAGAAGAACAGCCCCTATATTTATTGACTAGTTTATCTTATTACATTTTGCTTCAATATAATGTTTCATTGTTTTGATTACCCATTTCTTCCCTATATGTGGTGTCCACACCTTGTTTGGTGGACCTATTTATTCTACTGTCTGATAAGTTCTTGTCATCATTGACAGCCTTTTATTATATTGGCAGATTCATTCATTCAATGTTTATTATTGAAAGCATGTATATTGTATTTTGACCTCACTACTCTCACAAGAGTAAAGAAATTATAATGGTTCATCCAGTCATTTAAAGAAAAAAACAAGAAAAATTTTTTTCTGGATGATTTTAGCATATTCATACGGTTTTAAATGAGATATTCTGTTGGTAGAACAAGGTTTAGACAAAGTAACATGCTTGACATATATTTATTTAAGGGCATAGTCCTTTAGGAGGTAGCTATTTAAATATTGGAAATGGCATAGGTTAATTTTTAACTTGCCAATTAACTAATTGATTTTTAATTGGTATAAACTGTTTTTAATTTGAGGATAAGTCACTATTTAAGCTGAATGCTTTTAACCTGTTTTTGTACTTGAAAAAGCTAGGAACATCCTAGCGAAAGCGCTTGTGTTACGTTTTGGGCATCTGTTTTTATAATAAAGAACAAGTTTTGGATTATCGTTGAAGTGTGGTGTCAGCTTCCAGGTCGATTTCTTGTTATTGGTTCCAGTTCTTGTTTTTTGGTGGTTTTTGACAGATATATTCACATAACTCACTGCTGTCACATGTTAAAGTTATTGCTGTACAAATCAACCATATTTTACTTACTTACATTACCATGTAACAGTTTGCAAGGATATGCCATTCATTTGCATTATTACACATTTTTTAATATTCCAGGTTCAACACTTACCTTGAAAATCCAGCGATTGCTATCGTTTTAGTTAAGGGTTGAATCTGTTGGATGCTTGGAGTACATAGCCATTACATGGGTAGGTAAAGGTTGCAAGTGTTGCCTGGCATCAATGTTACTGTATGCATGTGCATAAGATGAAGGTTTTAGCCGCTTAGGTAGTGAGTGAGTGTGCTATGCGTTGCTTCTTAGCCAATGCATGGGCATAATGAGCATTCCTGTGTCTGCCTACATCCACAGCAGCTGCTGGTTCCCCCTCTGACACTTCACCTGTGTGTGGCTGTGCTGACCTTGCCAGTGGTGGCAAGATGTCTTCTCCTTCCCTTTGCTGATCCTGCTGAAGCTGTTTTCTCAGGATGATGTTGTGAAGCATGGCACAGACAGTGAAGATTTCATTACATGTATACAGATTGTATTGCAGGGCTCTGCCAGATGTGTCTAGGCATTGGAACCATGACTACAGCAACCCCAACATATGCTCTATTAGGTATTTGGTTGAAGAATGTGCCTCATTATACCATTCTTCAGTTGGTGTGTCTGCATTTCTGTTGGTTGTCATCAGCCACGGTTCCAGGGTATAACCTGCATTTCCCAGGAAGTGACCCTGTGGGATATCACCCCAGTAAACATCTCATACAGCTGAGAGTTGTGCCAGATATGTGAGTTGTGGTAACTGCCTGAGTTGCCAGCACACACATTCAAGATGATTCCCTTAGCAGTACACATGACTTGGCAGTTAATGCAGTAGAAGTCCTTTCTATTTATGTACACCCTTCCCTGTTCCCCAGGTGGTACCTTGATTTCTATATGAGTACAGTCTAAGGCACCCAGTACTTCAGGATAGTGTGCTACATGGTAGAACTTCTACATATTTGTGGCCCTGTCCTCAGGTGTACGGGGAAATATATGTAGTCCCTGGCATGGAGCATAGCATTCACGAACTGATGGAGATTCCTGGATGCTGATGCCTATGACACACACAGCATGTCCTCTGTTGGTCTCTGAAACGTTCCTGTAGCTACAATTCTAAGTGCTACACATACTTTTGTCTACATTGGGATGGTTTCCCCTCAGTTTGCCCTGAGTCTGAGTTCATAGGTTCATAGGTTCCTACTAGGCTATCTGCCGGGCATTTATAAGCCTAGCCAGAGTGTGTTTGGCTTTTGCCACCCATTCTAAATTAATTTTGCTATGCCCTGTTTCGAGGTTAGTATACTGTGCCTCTGTCTAACAGTGACACAGAAGTGATACCCGGGGTAAACCTACTATCTTCCATCCACTCATCAAGATTCCTCTTGAAGAGAGTCAATGAAGGACTCTGCCTAACCTGGACTGGGATTTTATTCCAGAGTGAAGGGAGCCTCTGGGTTATGAATCTGTCCCTCCAGCATGTCCTATTTATTTCAGTGCTGAGGTTCAAGTCTCTCGAGTGCGTAGCTCAATGGGATTTGGATTTTCTGAGGTGCAGCATGTCCATTAATTGCAGGTTGGACATGGCTTTATACATCAGGCACAGATCGCCTCTGAGCAGGCGGTATGCCACTGAGTAGAGCTGGAGTTTCTTTAACCGGGCAGCATATGGCATCTGTTTGAGCCCTTTGATCCTCTTGGTGAGGTACTTTTGGGGTCTTTCCAGTTGCTGCAGGTGTCTGGTAAGGTACATCCCAAAACGGGCATTGTACTCAATTATGGGCCTGATGAGGGATGAGTAAAAAGGCATGATGACCTCACCTGATCTAGATGTGAATCCCTTCATGATTAGGTGGGCTATATAAAATGTTTTTCTAACCACTTTGGCCACGTGGTTGTCAAATGAGAGATTGCTATCAACTTGGGTCCCCAGGTCCCTAATTACTTCTTCTGTACTTAATGGATTACCACCTATGTGGTAATTTGTGGGCACTTTGTTTTTGCCAAAGGGGATGACTATACACTTTTTGGCATTTAGCTTGAGGCCATGGCTCTGGCACCAGTTGTCTGTTTCTATGAGGCCCTTTTGGAGGATGCTTGTGTCAGCTAGAGAGTCGATTATGGCGCCCAGTTTGAAGTCATCTGCGAACTTGGTCAACCACAGTCCTTCCGTGTTGGCCTGTACCTCCGAGAAATATATACCAAACAAGAGAGGTCCCAGGACTGAGCCTTGTGGGATGCCACTTGTAACTGGTTTGGAGTCTGACATGGCTCCAGCAATTCTAACCATGTGGGTTCTGTCCTTGAGCCAGTTTGCAACCCATCTAGTGACATAGGGGTTTATATTTAAGCTGGTGAGCTTATCTATAATGCCCGAGTGGGGTATTGTATCGAAGGCTTTTGCGAGGTCCAGGTAGGCTGTGTGGACCACCATCCCCTCGTCAATGGCCTTGGTGACTGTTTCAAAGAAATCCACCAGGTTTAAGAGGCAGGATCTGCCCATAACAAAGCCGAACTGGGTAGGATCCAGTGTCTGTAGGTCCCCAATATCTTTATTTATGAGGTCCATGATGATCCTTTCCATAGCTTTGCAGACCAAGCTAGTCAGGCTTATGGGGCAATAGTTTCCAGGATCTGTTGAGGCACCACCTTTGTGGAGAGGGACCACTGTTGCTGTACGCCACTCTTTGGGTACATATCCTGTAGTAAGGCTGAGATTGAACAGTAGTTTTATGTTTGGGTTTAGCTCTTCTTGGAGTTCATGTAGGACGCAGCCCGGGACACCGTCTGGTCCCATTGATGCTGTGTTTTTTGCTTTGGAGAGGGTGGCTCTTACCTGAGCATCTGAGATGTCAGGGGGGCAGCACTCTGCTGGGAGAGATATTTGCCCTTTTGGTGGGGGGGGGGAGGAGAAGTTTGCGCTGAACCTGTCAGCTAGGATGTTGGCAATGTCTGGGGCTTCGATGTATTTTTTGTCATTTTGGAGTAATTCTGAGCATATCTGGGAATTCCCACCCAGGTTCCTAACATAACTAAAGAAAGCCTTGTGATTATCCTTAGTGTCCTGTGCAATTTTTCTCTCGAAGCTGGCCTTAGACGATTTTATGAGTGCCCATAGTTTTTTGCTAATACTGATCAGAGATGCCTTCCCTTTTTGGGATTTTGCTCTATCATGTAGTAGCTTCCTCCTTCTATTGTATAATTTGTTCATGGCTGGGGTCCACCAGACAGGACATCTGCCTTTGGAGGATTGGGTCTTGGTTTTATTTGGGATTGCATGATCCATGCATTCCTGAAGGTGTTCATAGAATGAGTTTATAAAGGATTCTGCAGTCTGGGCCGTATTTTCCACAGGCTCGGGGGCTTTGAATGATACCACCTTGGTTTTGAGGAGTGTGAAATTTGCTTTAGAGAAGTTTTTCACTGTGGTTTTCTGGGTAGGGGGTGGGGTCGGGATGTGAATATCCAGTGAGATTAGTTTATGGTCTGATCTTACCAGTGAGGGATACACTTCTGGTCTGGAGCATAGAGTCCCCATGTTGGTGATGATCAGGTCCAGTATGTTTTCCCCTCTTGTGGGAGTGGTAACAAGTTGTTCCATAGCATTTGAGTTTATAAATTCTAGGAACCTTTGGGCTAAGGTGTTGGAGCTAGAGTAATGCTCCCAGTCTATATTTGGGTAGTTGAAGTCGCCCAATATAATGGTGTTTGGAGAGACCTTCATATTTTCCAGTGTTCTCAGGAAGGCCGAGTGGGGTTCCTGGGTTTGGGAGGGTGGTCTGTAGCAGGCTATAAACTGGAAGGCAGTTTTACCCACTGTTAGTTGCACATGGATAGTCTCTGATGCTTCGTGCTGTGCCACCAACCTGGAGGTGTGGGTATCTTTGACGAATATTGATACTCTCCCTCCTTTTCTGGTTCGGTCCAAGTTTTGGGGCTGAAAAGCATGGTATGAGGTATAACCTGGTAGTGCTGGGGTGCTCTCAGGAGCCTTGAACCAGGTTTCTGTTACTGCACAGATATCGATGTTCTCCATGCTAAGGAGAGTTTCAAAGTGCATCTTGAGGTTTAGACTTCTGGCATTGAGTAGCATTACTCTTAGTTTCTTATCCCTTGTGATACCTATGGAGGTGGGTTTGTCTTTTGAGCCTTGCCTAAAAAAGGCACTATGGGGGAAGCAAGAGCCTTTGCTTGAGGACAACAGGGTTGCAGAGTTCCTGTAGTGTGTCTCTATCCACCCTGTAGTGCTTTACAATTTCCACCTCATGCATATTGTGATAAGTTAAGGACTAAAAACTCTTCTCCTTGTTGGCCATGGTCTATTAGCAGCAGCAGCGTAAACTTCAGCCTGTTGCACATACACATGAATTAAAGCAACAGCAGCCCCTAACATTCTTTCTGTGTAGACTCCTTTCTGTGGCTGTATTCCAATAGGTTTTGAAACTCACAGAGAAAAGCAGCAGTAAGTCTACACCACTGATTTATAGCTTGTTGAATAGCTTCTTCATCTTGGATTGGCTGATTAGCATAAAATTCAGCTGCTTATGTTGTAATTAGCATACCATGACATTTAACATGTTTGTGCCACTCTACATGGTATGTACAGCCTGCTTACTGACTCCAAAACTGTGCGCTACCATGTGCACGTCAAGTCATGATATGAACGTGATCTTAGCGGACTATGTCAGGTTTATTGAACCTACCTTACAGTGTAATACTGACTGGATTATAAAACTGAGTGTGAATGCATTTACTTTGTTTGTATTCTGCCTCTGGTGAAACCCAGAACAAAAAAAAAAACAAGAGCAAGTCTCTAAAAAAAGCCCAGTATGCTTCAATATTTTCATCTCTACTCTAGTACTGTTTACCTAACATGACATCATGTCAGGCAGTTGGGCTTCACAAAAAAATATGTTTCAGAATGCAAACAGAAGCTGTTTTAATTTCAGCTAGGAAATGAATAATTTCCATTAAAGAAAACATGCATAACATTTACCACTGTGGTAAGTAATACTGCCTTTACAATGCATGCAAAACAAAACTACAACACTTAGAAAAGTGTGACATACCTCTTTAAGCTTATGCATGTAGTCTTATTACTCAGGCTATGGTACAGAGCTCAGCACTATTGTTTTACAACTCCAGTTTCTAGTGTTTTAATCTGACTTCTTGATTACTGGAGCATATACCAGGTGGCATTCATAGTCATTACGCAAATGCATTAAGGTGATCAGCATGCTCCTCAAAGAAGTACAACAAGCACAATTCGTAGAGGCTATTTACACCAATGCACAATGGTAGTAAATAGATTATTTATTTATTTATGTATTTATGTATTTATGTATGTATTTATTTATTTATTTATATGCATTTGTTGACTGGGAAAGTCCACTGGGCAAAAACCCATTTTCAGTGGAGGCCAGGAGAGAAAAGCTCCACAGTTAAAAACAAAACAACAAAAGTTAAAATATTATAAATTTAAATTATCTGGGGAGATAGGCTCCACAGTTACAATAAATCAGAATATCACAGAAGGCAACATAATTGCAAACAAATGTTATACAAATTACTATACATGCAACATACCACAAGTGAACTATATCATAGTAAATATAGGCACATAGTAAAGGACAAGTATTAGAGTATTGCCATTCAAAGGAGTAGATTGGAATCAGAAGTATTAAAGCAGGATTTTTGGTAAAATAAATTATAGGATTATGGGGGCTTGGAGTGTAATTCACACATACAGCTTGGATTTTGTAAAAAGTAGGTGCAGCTTTGAAAGATCTTTATTTTAGATGTAAGCAAATGAAATTAGAATGAGATTATAATATGAAATGATGTAAAACTATGAATGTTATTAAGTCCTTCTCCAGCGTGTTTGCAATTCATGGTCTTAAATTATCATGTCTCTGCATCATGCAGACATTCATTACAAAAGGCAGAATTAGGCCTTTTCTATCTACTTTGCACTCTGCTATGATGCTGTCCTTTGCTGATAACCTAGCTATTTTCTGGTGTGAAATGCATATCTTGGCTGAGTTAAAACCACTTGCACACAGCGGCACTCATTGGCTAAGAAGGTAGAGATATAAGCAGAGAATAACATAATTCTGAGAATCAGGAAAACCTTGATGTATTCAGGCTAGACAGGGATATTATAAGGGCCTTAGTGAGAATGTATGACCCAGGGGTATTGTTGGATGCATGGCCTTCCTTTCCCTGTGGATACTTATATAGCCCTCACTATACTTGCCAGGAGGACATTCCAGACACAAGACTGGGAACACAGTGAGTCTCTCAGAGTCTTCTGCCTTAAGGATAATGTAGCATGTCATGGATGTACTCTTGGCACACGTGGATCATGTACATATATTTCCTAGTGTGTCACATCAGGACTGTGCCTGGACTATGAGTATTATTTATGGGGTAGACTTTAATATACAGGCTGTCTTTTAATATACATAATATGCCATATGGCCATATGTTCAGTCAACAAAATATCTTCTTTCTTGTTTTCCAGAGGGCCATTCAAAAACCATTTTTAGAAAAAATATCTTTTAAAACATTATCGCTATATGATTTTTTTTCTGACAAATTTTTAGACATGAATAGTTAGAGATTGGGGCAGTCAAACAGTTCATGTTTAATGACATATGCATCTGAATGCTCTTTTACCAAATTGTATAGTGGAATGACAAATATAGATTATTATATCAGAGAGGGCTTTTGATATCAGTACTTCACTGAGAATATTAGAATAAGATTGCCAGCATTAGGTGATTGCAATAATTCTTAGTTACTACTGTGTGCAATCCACATATTTCCATTTTGACTTGAGATAGAATGAAATATATTTCGATAGACTTCAAAAAAAAAAAAATATATATATATATATATATATATATATATATATATATACTTTTTTTAAAAGACATAATATACCATATGTTCATATATTTAGTCACCAGATTATCTTCTCTCATGTTTTCCAAAGGGGCCATTTAGGAACTAGCTTTAGAAAAATGTATCTTGTAAGCATACATGTTGCAATTAGGGTCCCATCTGGTACATGGAGGGAGTGATATCAACTGTCAGGTAGTTTGTGGTGCATGGGGGTCCATCACCAACTTGTTTTCTCAGTATCCTGGCAGGGCAAATGACTCCCAAATTTGTTTTATTAGGTCACTTTACCGCCTTTTCCTGCATGATAGTATACCCTGTGGTAATCTTGTTAGGAAATGTAAAATATTTTTTATTGTCCTTTAAATATTTATTAATTGTAAAATGTAATGCTTAATACTAAAAAAAAATGTTTTCCTTTATTCCCAACTTTTTTTTCAGGTGATGCTGGATATCCACTGGACCACTGGATTGAGAAATCCAAGTGGGACTGCAGAAGGCTATTTCAACACAGCCCTTTTCTAGACAGGTGTTGTCTTCAAACATGTATTTGGAATGCCAAGGAGAAGAATTATATACCTGAATTATTCGGAGGGTGCCCTTCCAGCTACTGCCTGCAGGATGTTTACTGCCTTTTTCCTTCTGTATAACATTATTATGACATGGTCTTGTGGAGGAGTGACCCGTGCTGTTACTGCCAGCTCCCAGTTCCAGTCCTGCTATGACTAATGATGATTAGCCAGCTGCAGTAGTAAGGGACATCATGCAGCTGGCTCAAACACAACATACAGCAGTGGATTTGAACAGGTGGTGTCTAGTCCAGAACTAATGACCATGACATTCAGATTAGATTTTCTTTTCTTGTGAAAAACACATACAGTATAACTGTTGCATGCAGTGTTATATGTGGACTGTGCTGTGTGGTATATGAAATGTTGTCATTGATCATCAGCCTTCTCATCTCATCATGAAATTTTTTTTTGTTATTTCAGAGCAGGTATTTACAGTATAGTATTCTTGGTAAAAGTCATACCTTATTGCTGACTGACTTCTTTGAGACAGTTACTAAGGCTATAAACAAGGGAAAGGTGGTACACACAGCCTACCTAGACCTCGCTAAGGCCTTCAACACCATTCCCCATTCTGGTATTATAGACAAGCTCACCAGCCTGAACATAAACCCCTACATCACAAGATGGGTTGCCAACTGGCTCATGGACAGAACCCACATGGTGAGAGTTGCGGGAGCTAGGTCCGACTCTAAACCGGTTACAAGTGGCATTCCCCAGGGCTCAGTCCTAGGACCCCTCCTGTTCTGCATATACTTCTCAGAGGTACAGGCAAGCATAGGAGGACTATGGCTGACCAAATTTGCAAATGACTGCAAACTAGGGGCTATAACTGACTCTCCGACTGACACAGACATCCTCCAAAAAGGTCTCACTGAGACAGATACCTGGTGTCTAAATCACGGCCAAAAGCTAAATGCCAAAAAGTGCATAGTCATCTCCTTTGAAAAAAAAAGTACAAACAAACTACCACATATGTGGTAGTCCCCTAAATACGGAAGACGTAATAAGGGATCTGGGGACCCAAGTAGATAGTAATCTCACCTTTGATAATCACATTGCCAAAGTGGTTAGAAAATCCTTCTACGTGGCCCACCTAATCACAAAAGGGTTCGCATCCAGATCAAAAGAGGTCATTGTGCACCTCTACTCATCACTCATCAGACTCATCATAGAGTACAACACCCCATTTAGGGTGTACCTTACAAGACACCTGCAACAGCTGGAAAGACCACAGAAGTACCTCACCAAGAGGATCACTGGCCTCAAACAGATGCTCTATGCAGCTTGAGTAAAGAAACTCCAGCTGTACTTGGTTGCATACTGCCTACTGAGAGGTGATCTCTGCCTGACATACAAGGCCATGTCCAACCCAGAATTGATGGACATGCTCCACCTAAAGAAAACCTTATCCCCTCGAGCCACGCGCTCTAGGGATCTAAACCACACCACAACAATAAATAGGATGTGCTGGAGGGATAGATTCCTGTGCCAAAGACTTCCCATGCTTTGGAACAAGATTCCAATCTATGTTAGCAGAGCTCCTTGCTAACACTCTTCAAAAGAAACCTTGATGAGTGGATGGGAAACAGAAAGTTTATCTCGGGGATCACGTCAGTGGCTCTGCTGGACAGAGGCACAGGGAAATAATCTAAGGGGCGGCAAAAGCCAACACATTCTGGCTGGGCTTTTAAATGCCTTTAGGCAGATAGCCTAGTACTAACCTATGAACCTATGAACCTATTCAATGATGTTATAAGGTATGATGTGAGATATAATTATATATTTTTAACAAGACTTTCTGCTTCTGTGGTGTACTTCAATATATATTGCTGATGCTAATGATGCTGTAAACTGAATAAAAGTGTGATTTCATCATTTAACAAGTTCATACTTTGCACTTTAATGGAAAATGCTTCACAGGCTTTTTGAGTGTTATTCAATTTTCCTCACTTTTACAATTATCTATTCAAAATGACTTAACCTACTGCACATTGAATTATTTCATTTTCTGAAATAGAAAAGTTGTGTCCTCAGAGATTCATCATTTGTACAGTGTTGAGGATGAAGTAGCAACAGTACTTGTTAATATGGTAAGATAATCATGCACCCCTTTTTTAACTTTTTAACTTGTATGCTATGGTTATTTATCAGCTGAATTGAAAGTTGTGGTAATGGATGTTATGACATACAGCTTTTTTCTAGATATTTTCTTTACTTCTAATCTATATCATTATTGATATCAAATGCATGTGAATGGTTCAATGTATTTAAGTGTGCACTCATGTTTTCTTTTCTTTTTTATTTTTTTTTATTAATATCTTACTGCCTACAGTTAAACATTGACATATATGTGTAGAAGTATAATTGTAAATGTATGACTGGTGTAACTTGAACCACAGCATGTCAAGGTCAAATGTGCCATGCACAGCATCTTCCAAAAATAGGGTAGGTGAAACTACATGAGATATTACGGAGGGGCTGGCATGTGAGACTGATGTCGACTTGCTGCAATGTTGTGACATGCTTGATGCAGGTGATCCCACCAACATGGATCTCAAAGAACTGCTGGCCTGAGACCTCCATTAAGAGGTTGTGCTACTTGTTGATAAATGTTGACTTATCTTGCATAAATTCTGTTGTGTTTGTTTCCACCAGTTGTAATACCACCTTCTTGCAAAGTACTTGAAGTATGAAATGATATGCCCCTATGTATCCATACAGTTCATCATCCTCTTTCCCTTCCAATTCTGACTCCTGTTTGTATCTACTAAGTCATTACCAGTGTATGAATGGAGGTGAGCATGGATGCTTGGCATGCAACCATAGTATGGATCAGTGTGATCATAGGATTATCCCTAATCTCTGCCCTTTCCATGAAGTAGTGGAAATCCTTGGGTCTATATCACATTGTCGAATCTCATTTTAATGCATGCCTCTTTGTTGAACAACTAATAATCAAACAACCTATTCAGCAAATGAATTTTTAAGAAAAAACATACCTAGTACAAAGCAACAGTAGTATCCTTTAGTGACCGCAGGAAAAAACATACAACAAAACATCAATGCAGGTGGTGGGCTACGCCCCCACACCCCTCTAACTAAATATACCAACTCTGAGATCACACTACAGTGCTAAAAGGGCAAATTCCAGATAGCAACCAAACGTTGCCTTACCCTAGGAATCTTATCACTAGCAATGTTCATTCGATGATTAGATATTTGATCTTTAGTTGTTTGATGAAGAGATGTTCATTGAAATGCGATTTGACAATATGATATAGACCCGAAATCCTCATATAAACCCTTGAGGACTCTAACCATATGTAGCTAACTTTCTGTGGCAGTGCACTGGGCCTTGACAATGTCATGGCACATTTGCTGCTGGCAGCTAATGCTTTGCATGCTTCCTAGGGTAGCTGTGACAAATGGCTACACCTGGCACCCCACTGTAAAGGTGTCACTGTGGATGCTGCTGTATGAGAATGTCCGCCATCATCTATAATGTGTTCTTAAGGGAATGAAGAAACTAATGTGGAAGTGCAAGGGATTTTTCCCTGTACAGCCTGTAGTGATAGTCACCATGTGCTTGACTTTTTGATTTAGCGTCACTTCCTATAGAGTTACTAATATACTATGGCAGCTGTCTTACCCTTTCCACAGACTGCCTCATAAATATAACTATGTTATCATCATCATTATTATCATCATCATCTTCGTCATATATTTTGCTTTTGATAGCTTCTAAATTTATTAGTGTAGTAGAACTGTTTGTTTCTGCTGTTGACCCTGTAAAGAATTAATTGAATACATTACTCCTCAGATAATGAGGTACACTACTGTACATGTGTGATGTATCATGCAGGACATTTACCATGCAGAGTGCGTTCATCAATACCTTTACGTACTGAAGTGGAGGGTTCATCTGGTAATAATACTTGTTGTGTATTACACTAAATTATTGCATTCTATCCTTCTAGTCCATATGCAAGTATATGTTACTCTTGTGAAAACAATCTTCCAGAGCAGAAGTCTGTTGATTGCAGATGTGGGTAAACAACCAGTGTCCACACCATCTGCAATTATTCCAGTATCATTGTCATCTGCCTCATAACCTTTCCATGGATTTAGAGCTGGTATTCCTCATCAGATATTAAATCAAATTAACTCTGATTAAAAGAAAGTAAATGTAGTCAGATCTCATTGAGTCTGCATGCTGAAGAAGTGCAATCAATGACCATATTGCATGCTGTGATACACCTTATAACCTCAAATCAATCATTCAATACTTATTATAAATTCATAATTACATAAAACGTTTGTAATCACCAACATGGCCTGTGACAATGTTTTATAATAAAATCATTAATATGACTTCCTTGTTATTTAAGCTCAATTGAAGTCTACTTAAGATGAAACATTTATTTAATAATAACTGTCAACCTACACTCTAGCATTTGTTCTGCTTGGCTGAACATTTTTCTACAGATATTTTTAAGCATTAGTATTAAAGCAAAAAAAAAAATATATATATATATATATATATATATATATATATATATATATATATATATGTATATATTTCATGTAAATAGAAATTATATACAATGATGCAATACCAGAAAGGGAATGCTTAAATAAAGGATTCATGCATTCCCACCAGGTTTACTACTAATAAAAAGTTAACCACATATACAGAAATAGATGTAAGCCAATTAAAAATTGATGTTGTCATGACTGAATTGTTTTTCACCTTGAAAGGAAATTGTGAAAGTGTTCCTTTGAAAAGTATGTGACAAAGTTAAATGGTTAAACCAAACTTGCAAGTAATATTACTTACAATATTAATGTTCCTACAGGGCATTTTTTTTGGGGGGGGGTGTTGATGTCATATCCCAGAGGATGTGGTTCCAAACATGTGCACCACTGCCATGAACTTACATCTCTCTTTCTGCTACTGGCACTTTGAGTGATGGCAGCACCTGAAAAGGCACAAGGCCAAGCTCCAAAGTGGTCTGACAAGGAGGCCAAAATAATGCATTATCTTCTTAGAGATTCATACCTGAATAGCATCATACCCTTTGTTCATGGGTCATACTGGAAGAAAATTGACATTTGGCATGAGTTGGGTGAGCACCTGTCAACCTTAGGTTGATAGATTAGTTCTAGGCTAACTGCCCTTGTGAGCCATTTTAAGCCTACCCAATTGCCCCATTTGAGAATCAAACCTTGGACCTTGTGTTTGTAAGGTAAATGCCTTAAACACTATGCCTGCCTCCCACCCAAACCCTGACAGGTATCACTTGCTTTGGCCCCCATTGCTGACCTACATAAGGATAGGCCTGAGCAGCTGGCTGAGTTGGAAGATGAGTTCGCAGTCAGATGGACAGAAAGTGATAGTAAGTGTTTTTATCAAGTATAGGTTTAAAAATATATATTAATATTTTATAACTGAAGGTATATGCTAGAAGAAATGTTTGTGTAACTGCAAATATGCATCTATATGTAATTGTATGAGAAAGCATAACCATATATGTATACAGAACTGCATCTGTATACAGATATAGAATGTTTATGTGATGGCATATTTTTCACATATAAATACAATTATCTCTCTCTCTCTCTCTCTCTATATATATATATATATATATATATATATATGTGTGTGTATAGAAAAAAATACATGTTAATATGTGCATATGTATCTCTCTCTCTCTCTCTCTCTCTATATATATATATATATATATATATATATATATATATATATATACATATATATATATATTCTTTGACAAGGTAAGTAACTAGTTGTACAACCCTCCCCCGTCTCACGCACTGAAGTATTTTAAACCCACCAAGGTGGGGGGCTTTGCCCCGACACCTCTCTTACTATATCTACCAACTCCAAGACCACACTATAGCGGAAAAAAAGGGGTTGAAATATATTTGTGTGTGAGATGGGGAAGTGTTAGACAACTAGTTACTTACCTTGTCAATGAAATTAAAGTTTGGTGAGTGAACTTCCGATGTTTATTGTTTGGTGTTCATCCATTCGATGGTTATCTGATTTGATGGCCGACAATAGATCTATAAATAAAATACAGATGTACATCTGCATGAGTACACTTACTATTATTTGTTCATAAATATAAATGTATGTATTTATAAACAAAAAAAAGCATTGCCATATAATTTCATGTTCAATAAATATTACCTTTAGTTATTACATGCACATTCAGATAACTTTATTTTGTTTGTATAGGCCAGAAAATACTTCATACCAGGATAATTGTACCAGATAGTCTTTTTTTCCACAATAGTAACTGCACATACAAGATGGTTGATCTCAGTCAGGCATCACACCCTAGCCAGAGTTAAGGTTAGAGGAGGCAGTTTGTGGTTAAAATATTGAATGAATGACTAGCAAATAACTTAATCAGAGATGACCAGTTGTATTAGTTTTGTAAACATTACTACATAACCCCCAAATATGCTTACTTTTTAGCATATTATCAAAGTACACATTGCCATAAACTGTATATACTGTAACAGTAAATATTTTTTAATGAAAGTTGATCTTGAAGGACATTAAAAACATATTTTCAGTTATTCTATTTTTATGTGTGTGCAGCTTCAGTTTTGAAGGCAATGTAAAACTGTGTTGCCTGAAGAAAATTAACAGGATATTACTTAAAAGTACAATTTAAGTATGTAAAACATAGTTGAAATTAGAATCTACACAAAGTGTATGTTAAGATCCCAGAAAACATCCCTCCACAAACAGAGAAGCTGTAAAGTCATACAAAGATATAACAATTTGACTCACACTGTACTCAGACACTTAGATAGCCTCTAATGAAGTTTATGAAAATGGTTTTATTGTATAACTTGTATATTCTTAGCTTGTTAAGTATTAGATAGTGGAGCTTTTCTCCTCGGGCCTCCACTGAAAATGGACATGTATCCAGTTGGACTAGCCCGGTTAACAAATGTAAAATAAATAAAATAAATAAAAATAAATAATTTGAAAAGAAGGTGCATTTTTACTATTTTGACTTATACTAATGGAAATATTGGCACAGGTGGGTGTAACATTGTGCTTTGCTGTTTTCCATATCTCAGAAATGAAAATAAATGTTTAAAGAAATAAACACATATATTAAGCAAGTGTTAACAGCCATGGTCTTAGGTGTTCCTTATGCAGCTGATGAGAAAATACAGTACAATACAGTCCAACAACACAGGAGATTGCCAGTATTAACTGTTGCTCGACAGTATGAATAAAAATGTATTTTCATTTAAAAAAAAACAATGTTAGGCAAAAAATACTGTTTTCTGTCCCTAACTGATTGTGTTACAAAAACTGCAGGAGCGATTTATACAGTAAGTTAATAAAAGGACTAAAGTTCTTTCATGACAGTATTGCAGCCAAATCTATATCAGGCAGAAATTTCAAGTATATTACCATTTGTTAGATTTAACCAACGTATTTCATTACTATAGGTAAACTGCAATTGAAACAATCACCAGTGGTACCAATATACAGATTGCTCCCAAGTATCCATAAGAATTTCCCAGTCATTTTCCTTTAAGTGACTAAATAAAAAATGAAAATAAAAATGTAGTGCTGATAAAGATTGGAAAACTGTCTAACATTATATGTGAATTTCTTGTCTGCATTCCTTCTTTGTCTCTCTTACCCCCCTTTTCTCTCTTTTTCTTATTTTAATTATGTATTCCTCTCCCCTTCTTTATTTTCTTTATCTCTTATTTCTGTTCATTTTTTTACAACTCCAGATTATTTAGGATCAGCTCAGCTGTGTGCATCCCAGGTCAGGCAACATTCACCCATGACACCCAGGAATGTCCTGACAGGGTCGGAGTGGTGGCACTGGTTCCATAGTCTCCTAGCTATATGGCACCCTGGCAAGCCTTACTAACCATGGGCCTCCGAACTTGGTTTAGGATGTGGTAGAGCAGCCAGTTCCAGAGTTCTCTTCTGCTGATCACTACCCGCTCCACAGAGCCTGGCCCCCTCAACATTGCAGCACTTCACTGCAACAACATCAGGCAGAGGAAATATTTGAGGCCCCGGGATTCTTTTTGGGCTGGACTCTTCCTCACACCCATCCTTTCATTATCTGTTCACTTACACACTCTCACCAACTTTCCACCTAAACTACCTGCTTATATATAAAAAAATGAAAAAAACAGGTGGTCTATCCCCAGACTAAAACATGGGGGGGGGGGGAGGCTCAGTAAAGGCTACATGATTTTTCTTTTGTGTCCATATTGTGCCACAATGCATACATGAGAGTGAACCTTTTTACATTCAGTAAGTGACACTTAGCAAAGCACAAGCACTCGCAAACAAGGAAAGTTCCATGTAATGCAAAGTACCTAATAAGCAGGTGAATCTTATGCAAATGACCCAGGTGGAGCAATCCAACAAGCAGAAATGCATCCGTGTAAATCCCATGTCTGTGACCATAGTGCATGTGGAACTTTTCAACGTACAGGTGTCTATACAGACAGAAGGGAATGTAAAACATCAGAAATATGGACATAACTCCCCAGTAAATGTTAGAACACAACAATATATGTTAAAAATGTACATTGTGGTTGTCTGAAAAAGGAAGGGAATATGTAAAAATAAATCATTTTTTAAAAATAATTTTGGCATGTTTGCACTGTTCCCTGCACTGAGCAAACATGCTTAATTGAAAAAAAAATAGCAAAAAAAAAGCATTTTATGATATTTGTCAGAAATGTATTATAGGAAGTTGTGTTGGTGCTGTACAATGTGCAATGGTGCTGTTGCCCAGGTCATACGACTATGAACCATGTAGTTTCTAGTTGTCAGCACTTATACGTATGCAAATGAGGTGGACATCATGAATAGTAAAAAGGAGTAAGCGTGTCTGCATATCCACTTCATGTAAGCTCCCACACCATGTTGATATTTCCACTGGATATGGATGCTAGGAAGGGGATGTGTTCATTCACTTTTTGGATTGTTTAATTCCTGCTTGTTGCATAGCTGTATGTGTTCACATGGTAAGACCACACAGGTCACAATGATGACATATGCAGCAAGTAATTAATACTGGATATCTTCAATTATTGCTTTTTTGACTTTTGTATAAGCTATGGTGTGTAGCTCAGCACATAGCTTAATTTGTTTGTGTGGCACATTACCCACTTGACAGTGATGATGTATGCAGAAATGAATGAAACTCAGATATATTCAATAAATATTACTAGTGTGTATAAGCTATACTGAGTGGTGCATAACGCCGCGTTGCACAAGTAGGGCCATTAAATGATGTTAATTACATTCTAGGCAGGTGAAGTGCATAATAATTAGCCAATCATACATGCTGGACCTACAGCAGACATGTATAAAGTATGCATGAACCCTACATTCTGATTTTTCCACAATACTCTAGACCACTGGAGTACAGACTTAGGAATTTTAACTGAGATAATGCTAAGGACTGCTACAGGTCTGTTACATTTGTATGTGCTAGATACTGAAGTCAATGCTGCTGGCACTGCTGACAATAGGCCTAGGCTGAAAAGGAAAAGAGCATTCATGCCCAGGGTAGCCTTTCAGGAGCTACATGAGCTGGAGACAGGGACATATTACAAGAACTCACTGAGCTCTGCCACCCTCAAACTCAGAGCCAGAGCCAACAGAGGGGAACCCATCCTAGTGGAATCAAAGTTATTTGTAACCCATGGGATAGTAACTACAGGTACTTTTTAAAGACCGACTGGGGTCATGAAAGGGGTGTCACAGGTATCTGCATCCAGGATGGTCCACCAGTTCCTGGATGCTATGCTACCACAAGCCAGTGAGCACATATCATTTCTCCTCTCCCTTGAGGTGAGGACCAGCAATATGCAACACTTATACTATGTAGCACACCACCCTGAAGTACTGGGTGCCATAGATTGCACTCATGTACACATCAAGGCACAACCTTGTGAGCAGGGTATAATCTACATTAACAGCAAGTGGTACCACTCCATCAACTGCCAAGTCATGTGCAATGCCCAGGGGATTATTCTGAATATGTGTGCTGACAGCTCTGGCAGTTATCATGACTCCCATATCTGGCACACATCACACTAGACATCCCACATGGTCATTTACTGGGGGATGCTGGCTATGCCCATGGATGATGACATCCATCAAAAATGCACACATACCCACAGAAGATCGCTATAATTAGGTGCACATGCAAACTAGGAACATCGCAAAGCATGTGTTTGGGTTTCTGAAGTCATGGTTCCAGTGCTTAAATATATCTGGTGGAGCCTTGCAGTATTGTCCAGCCACATGTGCACATATATTCACAGTATGTGCTATTTCAGACAATATCCTGTAGAAACAGCTGCAGCAGGATCAGCAAAGGGAAGGGATAAACAGCCCCCCACTAGTGCCTAGGTCACCACAGCCACAGTCACAGGAGGATTCAGAATGGGAACCACCAGCTGCTGCGGCTGGAGGCAGAGTTAGGCATGCTCAGTATGCCCTTGCTTTGATTAAAAGACAATGTATAGCACATTCACTGATCACCTAGGGGCCTTATATCTTTCTCCTCCTCACATACATATAGTAAAACTGATACCAGGCAATGCACACAACCTTTACCTCCCCATGTATTAGCTGTGTACTGCTTGCATCAGACAGAGTCAGCCCTGATGTTATGTAACTTAAGACTCACACCTACCATTCTAATGTCAGACTTCAGCCGTAGTGTGTGTGTGTGATAAATATTGTGATCTGTATTGTTTAAGACTAGATAGGTAGGGGTTGTAATCTCACTCCAGGCCACTCGGTTTGTGTGCGTCTCCCTGCAAAACAAATGGGAATCCCACATTAACTACCAAAGTGAAATAGTTTGAACTTTTTGGCTCTTGCAGGTGATACCAGCCTCCAAGCTTCTATCTTCCACAAGGGCTGCTGATGTCATGTACCTTAAGACTGCCAACTGATAGTCTAATGTCAGACTTCGGCCATTGTGTGTGCAATAAATATTGAGATCTGTAGTGTATAAGAATAGATAAGTAGGGGCTGTAATCTCAATGCAGGCCACTTGGTGTGCGTGTGTGTGTTTGTGTGTGTGTGTGTGTGTGTGTGTGTGTGTGTGTGTGTGTGTGTGTGTGTGTGTGTGTGTGTCTTTTAGAAAAAGCTAGGGTTTTGCAGTTTTTTGGTTGTAGCAGGTGACATGGACCTCCAAATTTCTGACTACAACAAGGCCTGCTAATGTCATCTAGCATAACATTAACCAAAGAGATGTTAAAAGCAGACTTAAGCTGTGGAATGTGCATTACGTACTGTGATCTGTAGTGTGTACCATTAGACAGAAGGCCTGCAGATGTCATCTAGCATAATATTACCTAAAGAGATGTTGAAAGCAGACTTAAGCTGTGGCACATGCGTTAAGTACTGTGATTTGTAGTCTGTACCACTAGATAGGTAGGGGTTCTAATCTACTTGCAGCCAACTTGTTGTGTGTGTGCTGTGCAGTGTTCTGAAAACATTAATTGGTTGTGATACTATTCTCACTGTAGCCAGGTTTGTGTTTGTATGTTAGACCATTTTACATCAGCGTATGTGATCATGGGATCATTGGCCATTAGTAGCCTAATGGCCCTAGGTACCTTAAAATCCGAGTCAAGTTCTTACCCTTATTTACATGATCACCCCATATTGCCCCTGTCCAAGAGGGACACAGGCATAAGCCCCATGTTGAAATGGCAGTCATCCAGGCAAGCACACAGATTACATCTGTAGAGGGACAATGAGGTGCACTGTTTGCCATTAGGTGGGAGTCTGTTGCAAAAGTTTGTTAAAGTCTGGTAGACATTGGCCTGTATACAAGGCAGAGATCACATCTGAGTAGTCTATATGACACAAGCTACAGTGACAGTTATTTCAGATGATCCCCAAAGGACAAATACTGGGGACTTGAATTTCCTTTGTGAGGAACCTTTGTGTTGTGTGCAATTGCCACTGGTGCTTGGAAATACATGACAAAATGGCCATTGCACGCAATATTGCCATGCTGATGGAAGAGTACACAGAGGTTATAACTATGTCATTACTGGGTGATAGTGACCTCAGTAATAGGATAAGCATTATATATTTCCCTTCTTATCACTGAGAGACTTGGTGATCTATGGTAAAGTAGATGTAAACCTGTGTGTCCAGATCTGTGTGGCCAGCTCTATCACCCATGAGTATGTGCATTAAATGTTGTTACTGATGTGCTACTTACCAGGAACATTGATGTTACCAATGGAAATAATACTACATACACATCTGCATCGGGTTTACGGCCATGAGTATGTCAACAAGTATTTGTTCATGATAACCCTCTTGTAAGACATTGACATGGCTGGGGGATTGTATGACCACTCTCGGTTTGCTGTGCCATGAGGAGCTTGTTTTTCTCCTATCAGGTACAGCCTAGTCTATACAGTTGTACACATTCTTGCATAAAGCATTAGTGCAGAGCTTGGCATAGTTGCCTGTCCCATCTGAGGGGGGAGGGGCAGTCAAGCTGCTTATACCATCCCATAGTAGTTATAATTTGCTTTGTTGAAGTTTATTACTGTGTTTGCTGAAAGGGAGGGGTTCAGGTGTGAGTCTTACTTTTAAGGAAACTGATTTGTGGTCAGATCATACCAGGAGGAACCTCACAGTGGAGGTGCTACAATGGACACACATATTGGTAAGCACCTGAAACAGTATGTTGGTTCCCCGTGTGGGGATGTCACTCCACTGATTCAGTGGATTGCAGTTAAGGATGTGAACTAACCTTTGGGCAAGTGAGTTTGAGCATGAGTAACCAACACAGCTGGTGGTTAGAGAAAGTCACCCCACACTGTGGTGTTGTGATGTATCTTGATAGACACAAGTAGATTCCAATAAGCACAATGGGTGTCCTAATTCATAGAGTTGCTCTTGTAGCTGGCAATGGCTTGATTAGGTGTCCGACCAGCAGTGAATAGTACCTGCAGTGTTTCCAGGGTATCACACTGTTGAACCAATCTGGATGTGTATCTATCTTTAATGAATATGGATACACCACCTGCATTACCTGGCACACTTTCAGTTTGAGGTCTGAACATGTGGAAGCTCATGTAGCCTGGTATGGCTGTGATGCTGCCTACAGCCTTGAACCAGCTGTATGTGACTGTTTAAATGTCTGCATCTTTCAAGGTGGGGACATCTTTCAGTGAGTGGTGTGTAGTTTTGGCATTCCTAGCATATATCAATATAATTGTGATGTTATTTGAAGTTGGCATTTCCTCATTGGAAAGTATTCCCTTAAGACACTGCCTATAAGATGCACCATTGGGATGTCAGCAGTCCTGATCCGTACACAAACTCCCAGGGGTGGCAGATGAACACCATCTGTGGCAAAGCATAGACATCTATTGAGCAAGTCATCCCTGGTTGACATGTACCTTACAATGAAACCACATGATAAACCAGTTATTGACTTCAATCATTTTCTGTGTGTACTGAGCCATCATCCTAGGTGAAGGTTAAATGCAGCTGAAGGCTATGAGCATACCCACCAGAGACACACAGTTTATAAGCTCAGTCATGTGTCTGTATACAGTCCATTGAGATATGCCTCAAGTTGTACACACCAACAGGACCTATGAAGTCATCATAATGTTACCTGATATTGACAGACCTGTGTGCATGTGTGGTGTGGCATATCCTGGCACCTCACTGACAGCTAAATGTGACCTTTCCCATATGTTGCATGGAGACAGGGACATCAGTGTGTCTTGTGATGTAATTACCTATGAAAAATAGGTTTGAGTTTGTGTTTTGCCTCAGTTGTTTGACCGTTGACACAGTGGTGCATGTGTTATTATGTGGACTGTGCTTTGCAGATGTATGATTATGTGTAGTGAGCTTGCAGCTGGGTTTCTGAAGTGTCTGTTGTTTGCATATGTCTCTGGTAAGGAGGTCCACACATGCAAGGTGTTTGTGATGTGGGTGTGGGTGGAGTATGTGGTGAGGTGTGCATGTTGACAAACTGCTCATTGTCATATGTACTGACTGGTTTGTGAAACAGCATCAAATCAAGGTTTGTAATATACTCACATCTCTCACATGTTGTGTTTATGTGGCATAGGAGTGTAGGGGTGGAGACACTTTCCACATCTCGACAGCGGTCATTGATAATGCCATTAGCAATAGTCTTGCTTGTATGTCACACTAGACTATCATTATGTAGTGGCCTGACAGATGCTGAAATGTAACATGTTAACATCTTTATGTAGTTCTCCTATGGTAACACAGCACCTGACAGTGTGCCATAACATGGTTGAGTGAGTACAATGCTTTGCCAGGCATGTGGCCCTTGGAATAACCATAATCCTTTTATTATCCATGGTTGCAATAGCATACCTAGAAATGTGACAATGTACAATTCCAGCTAAGTTGGTATTATGCTGCTACACCCTTGGGGTTGACAGCCTCAAATACACTCTGTAGGCACTCCTTGCAGTGGAGATGTGGATATCTGTGCATGCACAGAGACCTTGTTCAACTTTGCAGTCATTACTTTAGCCTTGCTAGTCTACATTGCCTCTCAATCAACCAGGCGGCAAACTGGATGCTGTGTGACATAATGTGGGAACACAGACATATGTTCCTGTTAAATAAATGTACAGTATGACATACCTAGGACATGTGTGAGATACACACACTTTGGCCAAAGGTGGCCACTCCTCTGCAGTAGACCTCAGATCAATGTCACACCGATGTGTACCATGAAGCTGTTGAAGGTCAGGCTGCATGAACTGCTGTGAAATTGTCACCAAAAGGGATCTCTGCCACTGTGGTGCTTGTTTGAGAAACCTTGGACGTCTTTGTCACTCGACATTAAACTTTATGTTGTGATGCTGCAGCTCTGTTCTCACTCACCATCTGGCCAGTACCCTAGTAAAATCCTCACAACTCTGGAATACAATGCATAATACATGCCAAACTCAAATGAGTGCTGTGGTTGCTAATTAAGGCATCTACCTGGAAAAGGGTATGGGAAGCCTAAAGAGCCTTGCATGCAATGGGACAACTATGTGGATAAACAAACAGGCTGGGGTCTACTCTTCATGTTGAGCTTGGTACTACTGTTTTGCTTCTGGTGAAAGACAAAGTATAGGAGCATGGTTTCCCAAGAGAGAATGGTTGCGGTGACACCAGCAGCAGTAGTAGTAGCTAGGCACCAGCATTGCAGTGGATTCTCTTCTTGTTAGCATTCCTCAGATTCCTCACAAGGTATTTGTGTCATTTCAGTACACACTGCTTCAGTAGTGTACAACTGGAGTATAACTGTGTAAACATGCCCTCCTTACATTCACAGGGTGCACGTATGACTTTCCCCTCCATTGTGTGCCTGTGCTCTGTACAGACACAGACATCTCAGATGACTATATCCTTGGAAACCATGATGGAATTAACTGCAATACTTAGAGCACACAGAACAGCTAGCATGTAGTGACAAACACTGTCCCCAGATGTCTCAGTACTCTTATATTTAAAGCCATAAAAAGGCTTATCATGGAAATGACCAGTAACAATGTAGAACACCTGCAGACACTGGCCCAAATCAAGTTTGTTTTGTTCAATGTCAGATAATGCCTACCCTAACCAGTGGACTTCATTGAGTGTTAAACTATGCAATGGATGAGGGGAAAATGACTCACTGCACCTACCTTGTCCCGAGAAGGAATTTGACAAGATTAGGCCATCAGGTATTGTTGAAACACTGTACAGGTTATTTACAAACTTGTATGTCAGCCGGTGGATAGCCAAGTGTCTGATAGGGAAGATAGCATTGGGTAGTCCACCTCTACAATGAGGCCAGTCACCAGTGGACTTCCCCCACACATCATTCTTGAACTACCCCTCCTAGCCATACCCTTCTCTGCAGTCACAACTGCCAGTGACCTCAGAATGAGTACAGTTGCAGATGATTGCAAATTAGGAGCTTTCACTGAATCCCACACAGAACCAAGTTATTCAGGATGGGCTGACACACACATTCAGTTGTTGTTAGAGCCATTGACAAATACCAAATGCCAAGGAATGCACAAAACTATACTTTTGGAAGTCATCCACCCCTAGAAAATATTGTATTGTCCACACACCTCTAACTGTTGTCCCATTAGTGAGGGCCTTACAGACACAGAGAGTGATGTAGCCTTCAACTTTCACTAATCGGTAAGATGTGAGGATTCATTCAATGTTGCACAAGCTATAGAGAAATGAATGGCATGTATATCCCAGAATGTTATCGTTACACTGTATTTGGCACTCACCACACATATCATGGAGTGCAGTGTCACCTTTGCTATGTAACTACACAGGCGTATCTGTTAACTGTAACAGCTACAGATGTTCCACAGTTAACCAATAAACAGTGTACATAACATGTCCTATGCAGAGCGTGTCAAGGCCATAACTGTGTATTCTGTCTCCTACATGCTTTGGAGGGAGGTGTATAGTTGCCATACAGGGAGGTGTTAGATCCCACTGTGCACCTCTTGCATATCCAGGAAAGGACTAGCACGATAATTACCTGTTCTACACAGCTACACATTGACTGTGGAATAAATAGGACATGCTGGAGAGCTAGGTATGTAACCTAGGGACTACACCCTACATGTAAAAGGCTACCCATCAATGTCAGGCACACTTCCGCTGTAATGCACATCATGTGTAAGTCACACAGTGGGATGCAGAACAAGACAATCACAACTGGTTTAGGACAAATGTCTGCAACAGACACAGGGAAATTGAAGATGGCTCATCTCGTACACCACAGCTTTTAGATGTGTTAGCTCCCAGAACCCTGCTTATACCTATCAAGGGTACCAGACCTTATCAGAGATTAGGGATGTATGACTAGGCTGAAAGAAGCCATTGTTCTTGTTAACCTGTTATATACATATGAACCTATGGAGCCATTACCTATACTGCTTCACCTTTCTGAAGATATTTTGCTTCTGTGCTGACATTCTATCCTGTGCTCTGATGTTTATGGGTTTATTGCACATGTGTATCCATAGGTGTGTCCTACACAATCCTGAAACTGAAACACAAACAGTTCCATGAGACAACTTTCATTGTGTAAGTATACAGCCATTGCAACCTCATCCAACATAATGTACATAAAATAATGTGGTTTACTCATTACAAATGGCAGCACACAATATCTGTCAGTGAGCAGTACAAGTGGCATGTCAAAGGCAACAATGAATGAAACAAGTACATAGTAATTTAGATAGTTACCCTGTGCATCAGACACATAGCTTAATTTCCTTGAATCGATGACAAGGATAAAAGAGATGTGGAACAGGTATCATCGCTTGCACAGGGTGTTGTGTTGGGGTGCAGGAGACCTAGGCTGGCAAGCATGTGTGTGAATCAGTAAGGGAAGCAGGCAAGATGGACCATGGAAATATGTCGTGTGTGTCTGTAGGTGACCTAATTGTGACAGTGGTGTGCGAGTGCCTGTGTAAACACAGTCAAGCTCAGTGCTAACCCTATGTGTCAGTATGTTGGGTAGCTTTAAACCATGCATAGTAGAGCTGACAGTTCACTGTCTCCACCCCCGAACACCGTAACTGGATCTGTCAGGAGTTGCAATGATACCTCCATGCCCAACGTCAGGAGCCGGGCTACTACCTGAGGGTGACTGCTGTCTGCTGGGAATGAGTCCTTTACAGAAACACCCAGGACCATGAGCCCATGGCCTGCCATGTCTTGCTGTGGATAGCACACTCAGCTTTGGAGCACTGGATGTACTGCCACTATGGGATCGTTACTGTGCATGGCCACGTGGGCTCTTAGCAGATGTAGTTGCTGACCTACGTCCACGAGTCTGACGCTCAACTCCAATCAGATGTTCCATCACAGACAATGCGCATTCCAAGACAGATATCCTGCGATCTGCCTCAGACCAATGTCTTTCCACTGCATCCATCAACTGATCCAGGGTACCAGCAATGTGGTAGAGGCAGTCATGGATGTCAGACTGTGCTGCATCCATAACCATAAACATTCAAGTGGAGTTCATTTTGGAATATGCCTGTGCTTCCATGACGGCCCTATACATATGCTGAGTGACACATGATGAGACACCTGCAACAGGTGGTGGAAGGGCAGCAGGTCTCCTACAAGCACCCCTATCAATCCACCTGTGTGGAACATCACCATCTCTTTTCTAGGGCCATTACTGACACTCACCAGTGCCATAGTAGCCACACTTTTCTGTTCAATGTCCCCACCCTCTGATTGTCTAATTTTTGTGGCCTCAGGGGACTGGGTGTACATAGGCATACTGACTGTGCATAGTGATAATGAGGGCAGAAGACAGATGTCAACCTCTTTGACAGATTAAGTCCATATGCCTCACTTTGGCCACCATCATCATCAGAGTCTGAAGAGACACTGACATCAGGTTGTGAAAGGGACAGAGACCAACCCCCCTGGTCAACTGTGATAAAAAGTGAAAAGTAGTACATTAATACCGGCACTTCTATGCTCTGCAGTACTATCTTGCAATATATGTTAAGCTGTATACAATGTTGTCAGCATCACATACTTGTTTAACCCCAAACCTCATATACTAGGACATGAGGACATCATTTTCAAACAAACATCTGTAGTTACTTGTAAATAAAAATCTCTTTAATCAAGAATCTCATGAGCAACAATGATGTACACTGTTGACATCTGGCAAACCTCTGCACAGTAGACACATATGGCAAACTGTAATGTCCTGAAAATACTGTCAAATCTATCAATGTGGTCACACTTACAAGGCATAGGTATGACTCTAAACTCTGTTCAGTTTGAAAATATCTGTGCAGTTGACAGTCATGCAGACAGTTCATCAATCCAGCTGGCAGGCCTGGGATGACAATTTAGCAAATATATTGCACTAAATCTACATTTCTAACAAAACAGTGTTGTGCTTACCAGGAGCAGGAGCATCCCCACCACTGATTCCTGATGGTCCTGTGAAAAATTGAGGGAGAAGTAATGACCATATGTTGCACTATAACAGTCTAATATGTCCAAATATCTCACATTTACAGTAGCTACTATGTTAATTAGTATGCTAGTCACAATCTGAGCATGAAATTCAAACTGCAACTAACCTCCTCCCACAGCAAATAAAATACCTGACATCCACATAAAACTATGTACACCCTGACACACTGAATGCTACGGTATTTCACTGATGATCCAACTAAGCATACTTGGATGCTCCTCTTGCATGGAAACAGTGGCACCCACATCCATGACATATCATGTGATGGATGTCTTGAAGCTGTCCTGTGTTCTTAGGTTCACCAAGAATTCCTCAGTGGCTGACAGTGATTGTTCCACTGCATGCCCTCCACCAGTGGCACCATGAGCTCTGGCCACATCTGCTGCTGTTCTGTAGGTGGCGTTGATCATATTGGTGGCACTGTGTCACACCTGTTCATATGTCTTGCTCTGGTGACCGATAGCATTCACATCGTGAACCAGGTCAGCTCAAAATGCTGCTCACTCTTCCTTGTTTGGTGTCCCTCTGGAAAGCAGGAGTTGGTGTTGATGCAAAGCCTTCAGGATGATGTAATTTTCAGCAACTGTAAAGGGAGCCCAGCATGAGGGATACATATTTCCTGATAGACAACAAAATGGGAACACATGTCAGGATCACATACAAGAGACTACAGTATGTAAAAATAGAGTAATAACAGATGGCTACCAGTATTCACTGCTTCATTACACATCTCATATTCAGCACTATGCAAACATAGTAAGGGTGTGGATGCAACTAGGATAGTACCAACAGGCAGCTAGTCCTGTTTATGCCATGACAGATACCGATGTAGTATCACACACACAATACATAATTCCATTAAAGTGTGACCCCTAGGTGTAACCCCCCCCCTTATAATATATAAAAACAAATATCAGTGTAGTATTACAACTGCTATCAGGGGAAATTTTCAGGAGACTAGTGTACCTAATTAACAAAAAGCATTCTACCCTTACTGTACTCTAGTTCCTCTGTAGGTGTAACACATTTGGAGATCAATGACATGTCATCAATACAATTCTAAGAAAGGCTTAATGATGTACTCCCCCATTCCCCTTATGTATATTGAAACATATGCATCATGTTGGAAACAAAATGGTTACATAACTGATGGAGTATAATACTCCTCTGTTGAAAGGTACATCTATAAATGTTGTGCCAATGAGTTCACCCTGCAAAGTAAATCTCATACACAATGGTTCCCCTAGCTAGCTGTTTGCCTTTTTAACATGGTTTGCATTAGCATTTGTTTGCCTCTGAACCAATCTGTGCTTCTGAAATAATAATTGCAATCAACACAGCTGATTTGCAGTATAATCAGCCAATCACATGCAACCACTGAACAGGATATAAGGCCTCAATGTAGATCACAACCCCTTTCTCATAAGGTCTATATTGGATGCTCAAGCTTTAAAAAGTTTGAGTGTCATATGGTCGACACCATATGATCAAACTTTGAAAGTTTGAACGTTTTAACAGAGATCTCCAGACAGCGCAACATGGGAAGATTTCCCTTTTCTGGACTGTAGTGTGATTTCAGAGTTGGTATATTTAGAGAGTGGGGGGTATGGGAGGTGTAGGGGGACTAGCACCCCTGCTTAAAATGTTCAGGTAGGTTATTTGTATAGTTTTTATTTTTTTATTTTTTTTTTTTGGATGTTCGAACTTTTAAAAGTACGATCATATAGTGTCGACCATATGACACTCGAACTTTTAAAAGTTTGATCATCCAATATAGACCCTTTCTCATATGTTGGGTTGGAAATTACTGGGGTACAGATACTACATCATGGCAAACCGAATGTCTGTAGCATCTACTTTTTATATACAAATGTGCATCCTACAGGCTGAAGATGAAGGTGATAGTGCAACCAATAGACATAGATAGAAAGTGAACACTTTGCAGGACAACAAGCTTTAAGGGTAAGTGGGGGACCTATAGCAGCCTTGTTGTATAGGCAGAGCAAGACTGAGGGTACCCATCCCACTGGGAATTAAGGTATGTATTTCAGGAAAGTATGTTAGCCAACAGTATCAGTAACACAATGCAAGGCAAAATGCTTGGTGTGTCCTAGAAAAAGGTAAGGGGTACATTAACCATGATGTTACACAGATGGACAACAACCAAGTCAAGTGTTAAACCATGGTAGTCCCCTGTTCAATGTGTGCTGGCAACCCTTGCATCTAGCACAACATCCATATATATGTTACTTGTGCAGCTGTGGTTGTGTGTGATATCACCAGCAAATCATTTTGAGCTGCAGTCTGATATTACTTGGCCACAATTTCAGAACACACTTCAACATCCTCTGGGAATTCAGGCTAATGGATGACTTGGCATTCGCTGCACTTTCCAGTGTTGTACTAGGACTAGTTAAGATTGTTCCTATCTGTAGGCCTATGACCTCTATTATTTAGATGCAGACATTCCAACTGTACTGCTTTGGGTGGATAAATAGGTGATGAGACAGACACACATCACAGTTTATAATGTCGATGTCCACATTCATGTATTTTCATTGCTAGATGCAGCTGTAATTGAAACCAGGGCATGTGTACCAAAAAATAATGTTCTCAATGCATTTTACAGACTCACTGTTGTAGCAGGTGTCATTTTACATGTTGTAGTTATCATTAAATAGGTAACTGCTATGCAATGCTGCACTTACATCTATTATTATGTGTATGGCTTTAGAGTACTGTATTTGTATACCAGAGTCCCAGTTAAAAAACTATTTTCCATTAATGTTTTAGCAAGTGTATTTTTATATGTTGTACATATAATTCCAGGGTTACCTGCTGTTAGATACCTCACTTACATCTAAGTTTATGTGTGTTGCTTTATAGTGATGTATTTCTGTACCAGAGTGCCAATTACAGTGCTATTTTTCTATTAATCTCTTAGCTAATTTGCACAGTGTGGCATGACGCACAGCATCGCTTCAACACACTGTGTAATGGGAACTTGGGCATTATTCTGTTTTGATTAAAACACCTGTGCTAAGTAGCAGCCACATGGCTTGGCGGGTTGATCCCCTATTCTGCAGGTGTGATGGTCATGGGCCCAAAGTAGGGTGCAGATGTACCTTTTGAATGTGATTAATATTTTTCAAAAGCATATATCAATGTAACGCTATTTAGCATAGCTACGTGATGTGGCTCAGCGACAAAAATCTTTAAGGAAAAGAAAAATGGGGAGATAGGACAGTGTTGAAATGAGGGGGAAAGTAGGGGGAAAATCATAGTGAAAGGCAGGTAGGGATATGCAGGATGGGTGTAGGACAGAACCATAGCTATACATTTCTTGAAGAGCAACAACTGTGCACTTTCACAGATTTTTTAGCTGAATTTGGAGTGTCACCCCCAGAGAGGGCTGATGACAACATAAGTGTATTGTCAAGCCAATTGGACCAAATTATGTGTGTCCAGTGGACATATGTGTGAAATGGAGAACTATGTATGGGACAAATTTTTATTTTTTGGACAGGTACACATTTTTTTTTAAATTGAGAGTGGAATGTTGGGGAAGGGACATAGGTACGTGTGGGGAAAGTATGTCGGGTAGGTGAGGAAGCTTTTGTAGGCAGACAAGACAGAAAATACAGCAGACAGGGTTGGTGTGTGACACAAGAGTGTGGTTGAGTAAGTAGTCAATTCTATCTTCATTTATTTAAGATGCTAGCCAAAGCTAATGTTAAGAAAGGGGATATGCAAATTATGATATAATTTCAAAGCTCATAGCAGTGTGAATTGCTATACGCAGAATCAATTTTTTTTGTTATAAAGTATATTAGTATCAAATGTCATATCACTGATATTATTGTCATATCACTGATATTATTAAAAAAGTCTCAGAGACAAACTTTGGTAGATGATGCACTCATTAGGATTTTGGCATATATGCTTATTTTTTTCTTACTTCTGTATGATGGATTTGAGTTTGAAAAGAAGTATGTTTTTCAGCAAATGTGATATCCTATATTTTAGTTACTGCTCCTATTTCTGTTTTGGGAAGACTTTGTTTGAGGACATAACCCTTGCAGTCATTGTAACATTTGTGGATATTCCACTAGTAAAATTAATTAGAAATTTCCATCTGGTTACATTCAGATTAGGTAACATTGTGTTTATTTGCTATGATAGTATATATTGCAATGTGTACGTTTTTTTTTGTTATAGTGGAGAAACTGGATCTAAATGGATAAATGAAATCAATGCGGGGCCCTAATGGAGAGATAAAATCAGCAAGGATGGGAGAGTAGTATTGCTGGAAGTGAATTTATCCCCAGACCGTGGTGAGTGCCTTCACATGGCGCACCCTGTTTTCACAAAACTCACAAAGACAACATTGCTATATAAACTGTATTTTATAGGTTAAAAAATAAAAGACAGCTGGGCACACACATCCCAAGATAAAAAAGTTTCTAAAACTGGTGTATGCACTGGGTTAGACCAGGCTCAGGGAAGATGGACCCCATATTGTAGAAGGAATAAGTAAAAGCCACGAAAAATGACAGGGCATAAAACAGCCATAAAGATGACAGAGTGGACTATTGAGAACAAGAAAAAAATTATGTGTTGCTAATATTATACAAGAAGTCCAACATTTCTAGGTAGAAGATATTCAGAAATAGGAAGCGAGAAAGTAGAGGAAAGAAAAAAACTTGTACATAAAAACAATCGCAAAATATTTAAATAAAAATGAGTATTCATTAATAACAGATTTATGAAAAACATTACATAGATAAAGGAACTTTGGGCCTCCTGGAAAAAGAAGTGAGGAAATATAAAAAACAAAACCCTATGATTTTTAAAAGGTATAAGAAAGAAACATAGACATGGGAAAGAAAAAGAGATCTGGTATGTGCAGTATTTATGCAAAATTAGTCAGTATAAAAATAGCTTCATAGACATTTGAAGATGAATACAGAAAAAGCACCTGGAAATGGAAGAATTCACAAAAAAAAAAAAAAAAAAAGAAAGAAAAAGAAAGAAAAGGGGGTTGTAGAAAATTTAAACAAATAGAAATTTAAGTTGTGGATTATCTGCATGATGGAATTATGGGTCCCCAGATTAAGGAGGAAAAGGTGCAGCAGGAAACACCTGAGGAAGATTTGCACAATGATGATGCTCTGGAGCCTTCTGTAGGAAACCAATACAAAAGTCTTGAAGCTGCACAGCAAGAGAAGGAGCAGGAGACAGTGGATGCTCTGCTGCAGGTAATGTTGTAGAGTGATGGGGCAATGAGTTCTCATATGAAGAATTACCAGGGAAAAGATCAGCCAGCAGGAAGATGATCAGTTCTGTTTTATTCTGGTCCTAGAAAGTATCTTCCTTTCTCTCTGGACCAGGTAGAGCTGCAATAAGCAAAGGAATCTTCCTTGCTCAACTTGAACACGGGCTCCATATCATAGCCACAGCCTCTAAAAAAAACTCATTCACTCTACAGTCCATTAAAAACCAAATCTGCCAATTCATTTCCAGTTCCTCCCTGCAGAAACACCACTGCATCACCCCCTCCAAGGCCAAATGGCTACCAGTCTCCTACAAAGTTAAGCTACTCCTAGGGTCTGTTGTTTTCAAACTACTTCAGCCAGGTACCTTTTCACCTCTTGCAGCCAAACTCCATAATAAAACAACCTGTGCAACCTCTCCCAATTAACTCCTTCACTCCAGACACCCCAAACCAAACTGCACTGTACCGACTATTCCTTCTCCATTCTTGTACCTGGACTTTGGCTATCCCTCACCATTTACTTTATAGAAGGCTCATTTTTCCTAACCATCAGAGCTCAACTCAAAAGATCCCTTCATCAAAAATCTAAGCTCAAGTGCTTTGTCACTGGACACATAACCTAATTTCCTCCTCACCTGCATCACTTCTACTGAGACCCTGTGGTCTTAGCTGCTGTTTCCCTCTCATATTTACTAAGAAAACTAATTCACACTTGATTTTCTACTCTGTTAAAATTATTTACATATTGTATCAATTGTCTATGGGTTTATCTACCTTCTGTGATTAGTCTGTGTTAGTGAATTTATTTTAGTTTCTTTTTTTGTAAAGCTCTTCACCCAGGCTGTGCCTGCAAATGTTCTATAGTGATTAGTACTACCCTGATACACAAATTAAAATAAATATATAAATAAAAAGCAGCAGATAATGTAGGGTGCATCTAAAGATGATGTGTCACAAGAAGATTTTCTGGAACTTTTTTTAGATTGCTCTTAGGAAAGAGAGAGCAAAGAAGATGGTTTCAATCCAGAGGAAATGATTTAAGGGAAGACCTGCTGTATTTAATATGGATGGATAGATATATTAATATAGATGAAAGAAATAAATTACAGAATCACACCCCAAATGTGAGAAGACTGGTAAAAAAGAGGAATGCAGTAATCAGGACTATTAATAGAAATTCATGTAATATAATAAACATCTCTAAGAGTTGACCCAGTTTGTTCAAGATTTGGGAAGTTATATGGATAGTGACCTAACTTTTGACCAATGTGTCCATTGTCATAAGGAAGTGCTGTTATATTGCACAGCTTATAAACAAAGAGATTCTGTCTTGATCTAAGGATGTCATTGTCCCCCTTTAATCTCTTACTAGACCAGTCATTGAATATAAATCCCCCTTTGGCATGTTTCTGTCTAGACACATGAAACAAATGGAATGCCCATAAACATACCTTACTAAAAGGATGTAAGGCCTAAACAACATGTCCTACATAGACTAACTCAAAGCCCTGTCATTAGACTCAAGTATCCTACAGACTGCTATGAGGTGACCAATGTCTGGCATACAAGGCACCCTCGATCCAGTAGTGATAGATTTACTGCACATCAGCAAGATGGATTTATGGATGGATGGATCTGAACCTCTTCTACAACATCAACAGAATGTTGTGAAGACACCATTGCTCTAGAATAAAGTCTCCATTCACAAAAAACAAAGCTCATCCCTGTCCATATTCATGTGCAACATGGATCTATGGATGAAAAACAGAAATTTTACTCCAGGACTGCCCCTGTACTACTAATGGACAGCTGCAGTTCTTAAAAGCTCTATCCCATGCATGGGTCCCCTCAAATTACCTGTGGTATGATCCCAGGTATTATTACTAGGGTAATATATGATTATCGACCATGGGATGGGTAAGGCCAATCCGTAACCAAAAATGGTACAGAAATGAAGCTAGCCTTTTACTTACTTATGAACATGTGAACCTGTAATAATAATAATAATAATAATAATAATAATAATAATAATAATAATAATAATGATAATAAATAGGATATATTATTGTGCGGCTAAACTAGTAATAAAGTGTTACCACAAAAACAAGTAACAAAGGAAAGGAAGGAAGGAAACTAAATGCCACCCACGAAGCATTGAATAGAGAAATGTGTAAAGGAATTAAGGTAAGAAGTGTCACTGTTAGCAGAGTATATAGAAAAGGGAAGAGATCATTAGAAATATTTAGAAAGATAGACCTGGTAAGAGCAATGCACAGTATCAACACAGACCAAGATTTATCATACAGTATTACCAATAATAAACTACAAATATCAGCACAGGCAGAAAAACTTAGAAAATTTGCAGATACAATTAAAGAAAAAGTACAAAATAGGCAGAAAATTTGCAGATACAATTAAAGAAAAAGTACAAAATAGGCAATTCATTGATTTGATAGAGAACTGGGAAACACTGCAAAAGGAAAAGAAACACCACCAACAAAGACGAAATAGACACATTTTGGAGAAGTATTTATTTAGACCTTGTTGAACATAACAAAGATGCTGAATGGATAGAAGAATTAAAAGAAACAGTAAGGAGATCGGATGTAGAGAATAAGAAATGGGATGAAGTTGCGACAAGAGAAACTGAGACAAAATTAAGAAAAATAGTCCAAATGGAAGACCCGAGGTTCAGACACAGCACCTAACTTCTAACTAAAAGCATTACTTATATGCACATTCCAAACAGACAAAAACCTGATTAAAAACAGTAGAAACAATATTCCTCCTTAAGAATGAACCTGCAAGCAATCAGAACTATAGACCAAAAACTTGCCTTCTGAAAGTATACAGAGCAAGAATTTAAGTATGGCATGGAGAGATTACAGAAAGCATTTGACAGCATCCCACATCCATGGATAAAGGAACATTGACAGATGTATAAGAGTAACTCTATATCAATCAGTTACACTACAGTGACCATGAAACAGTGGCAAACTAGTTTGCACTTGAGGCATGACAAAGGGCAAATTGTCATGCCACGGATAACAAAAATCATGAGGTGCTATTCCACTATGATTCATTGTTACTACATTTGTTTTGTCGTGATCTTAACTAATTACGCTGTCTACTTAATAGATTAGGTACGGTTTCAGTTTGGCTCCCACTTGACAACCTTGTTTAAAATGTTCTCATCTATTTTTTTTTTGTGGATGACTAAAACTGTATAGGTCATTAGATGAGACGTAGAAACCACAACTACAAATAGTTAAAACATTCTCAGATTATATAAGAAGGGCATTTTGCCTTGATAAATGAAGAAAAGAATCATTAAAAACAGGAAAGCTGCAGCACCAAGAAAATATCAACCTAGAACAGGAATGTTATATAAAGTAATATGAGCAAGTGGGGTGTATAAACATTTGGGAATAGATGAAGGATCATCAAAAAACATGAGTAAATGTGAACAAAGCTCAATAAGGGCTACATCAGAAGATTAAAAGTGATACTGAAAATTGCTTTGACATCTAGGAATACAGCCCAAGCTATAAATGAATTTGGTCTTCATGTTCTAACTTACAGTTTTGAGGTGATTGACTGTCCCCAAAAAGTACTGGATATAAAAACAAGAAAAAAGTTGCATGCTTATCAAATGATATACAAAAATCAGTGTATAGCAAAATGATTTAGTGTCATGCAGGGATAGAAATCAAACCAGAAGTAGACAAAAATGGGGGGAGTGCAACTGAATGTGCAAAAAACAAAATACAAGGAGACGGAGTGGATGAGAAGAAAAGAAAAGTGGAAAAGCTGTAAATATAGTGGCAAGCACTATATTTAGTACAACATCAAGTTGACCAAGATATGAGTTGAAAGCAAAAGATGAAAGGCTAATAATGGTGGCCCAGAACATTGGACTGCATACACGGTGGTTTACAAAATCCAATGAAAAGGTACGAGTAACAGACAAATGTAGGTTCTGTAAAAAAGAACTAGAAGTAATCATATAGCTAGTTGCTGGGTATGATACAGTTATGGCATAGGGCCTGTATACTGAAATGCACAATAATTTTGCAAGATTGTTGCTAACATCAAAGACTGAAACAATACTAATTTCAAGAACTATAAATTTACCCTGACATAGGAATGAGGTCTATCCCTGTTAAGGTGTTAGAAATCCAAAATACTTGGAGGAAATTATACTGGAAAAAACTATTTTTTTTGGTAAAGGTTTGCATTACAGAGGAATCTATAAATGTTACAGAACAATTTAAAAATGTCCAACTTAAAAATCTGTAAAAAAAGCTTTATTACACCTAAAACCTAAAATCTAAATTTTTTCTAAAGGATTACAAACCAACATTCATATAAAAATGAATTATGAATTATTATGTGGCTTATCAGCTTTGTCATAATGGAGATGTGCAACATTTAAAATGCTTGTTATGAGTCAGATATTTAGCAAAGCTGAATATACTTTAATACAGAGGAAGATGCTCTTAGAAAAGATGGAAGCTATGTATATTTAAAGATTTAAAACCATGACTCCATATTTGTTGATTATGAATATCCCATGAAAAGCGTTTTCATCTTTGGTTAATTGAATAATTATTTGTGATTGTTGAAGTTTAGATAATATCTGTGCCTGTTGGTTTGTAATCCTTTAGAAAAAAATTTAGACTTTAGGTTTTAGGTGCAATAAAGCTTTTTTACAGATCTTTATGTTGGATATTTATTTAATAGTATTTCACCTGTACTGGCAAGATATTCTGTAGTCTGGCAATATATTAAGTTTGGAACCTATTCCCACTAGTGAGTATTATTTATTGGTCTAGCTTTAGATCCCCATTGTGGGTGTTTGTAGACCCACTGGTTTTATGAAGAAATGGGAGGTCAAATAGGTTTGTGTGCCTCAAAATGTGCACTGATCACCACAGAGCTGCCTGCAGGTTACTCAGCATAAGTAGAGTCATGCTAATCAAGAATTTTAGGCCTTTAATTTTCTTAGAAATCTTTGGGTCTTTTCCAGTTGAAAACTGTAGTTGGTTTGGTACATACCAAAGAGCACATTCATTTGATGATGAGTATGATAAAGGAAGAATACAGTACAAGAATGAGTTATTTGGACTTTGAAGGTATTCCTGGAAGTTAACTGATTCAGATAGAAGGATTTCATGGCTATGGTGGAAACATGATGATCAAATGGGAGATAGCTGTCCACATAAGATCCAGGTGTCCTATTACAGCATCTGTCTGAAGATGAATAGCATGCATAACATATGAGATGGGAGCATATTTTTTGTCAAATGCTACTATTTGCATTTAGCTTCAGGGTGTTTTTAAGTTGGTGCATATTGAAGCCCTTGCTGGAATAGTTTAATATCAGTGGATGAATGGAGAGCAGTATCCAGCAAACTTATAGCCATATAAGTGTAAGTAGAAATTAGAGGCATGGCAGGCTTCTTTAGTAATGGTGGTCAGAAAATGGGAGATTGTATCTAAATTCCAAAAGTTATTAAGAAATTGTAGCAGGTTAGCCTTAGAGAAGTCTCTAAATGCAGAGGCATTTGCAGGGAAATTATATTAGTTTTAAAATAGATGGGCATAGAGTTTATGGTCTGATTTAACAAGATAAGATGTAAGGAGAAGTGCACAATGGGGCTATGTTGTAACAACATGACCAAGGATACCACGCCTATTAGAAGGATTTACTAATCGATTTAGGAAATTATTATTCATAGAATCAAGAAAGTACAAGACATATTTTCACTTGGTGGTGTAAATCATCCGATTAATCAGAAGATAGTTGAAGTCCTCCAGTATAAGAGTTTTATGGGGATATTGGTTAAGGCATTAATGCAGTAATCATAGTCAGAAGAAGACAAGGAGGGTAATCAATAGCTAACTACAAGTGATAATTAACCTTGTGCAGTGTGTCATCAGTATTTAAATATTTACAGAACCATCTCTGGTGCCTCTTAACATACAGATGGCAATTGGGCTTAACACATAAGTTAAATATGTAGTGTTACCTTAGGTAATAGCCAACACTTGCCACATAGAGATAAGATCTATGATGTACAGCTACCTCCTAGAATGTTGTCTATCTCAGTCCAAGTCCAATGCTTTTAAATGCAACCTTAGTGATAGCAGTTGCAACTTGACAAGAATTATTTTACACTCAAATATGTTTCAGTGGGGTGATGACTGGCAGCTAGACAGCATCAAGTCACCCCTTCCTTAACTTTACTGTACTTTGCAAAGGCTAGCCAATCCTAATAAAACAAAAATGCTCTTTAGTATCTAACTATTACCATTAAAATAAGCCAACTTTTATATATTCAAGTGAATAGCAATTCCTGTAGTAGGTGTGCTTCTATCACTTTTTTGAATTAACAAAGAGTCTTTCTAGTTACAAATCTCCAGACAAGATTCCCATGTGGCTTTCATATTTCCACAGTTACATACTTCTGGGAATGAGACAGGCTCAACAACCTTCTACCAAATAAAACATTATGATTTAACATAGCCAGAATCTTCAAACAGACTCTATAAAAGTGCAAGCTTAGTTCTCTCTCAAACCTGCAATGCATTTTCAAAATGGCAGAAGCTATTATATACCATTTTCACATTTTATTTTATTTTATGTATCACACTTTTGTTGAAATGCAAATTATTCTATCTTTTTTTAAACTATGTGCACACATATATTTAATATTATGTTGCCTTAATACAGCAAACTGATGTTTTTTGCAAGTTTCTTGGAAAGAACAATAATATTTCCCCAGATTATTTGTTACCACAGTGACAATGACCCTAACTTATTGGTAGACACATTGACAATCAAAGCCCTTTGGCTCTGTTACTGTTGTAATGATACTTCATCTGACACCTAATACTGAGGTCATATCATTATAATCACCTGCACATTTCAAAAGGCCTAGCATCTCTACTGAGCGAGGCCTTTTGAAATGCTCACATAAAGATTGCTATGTTCCTGTATTCAGTATCTCTGTCTGTCTGAATGGAGCCAATACATTAACTAACTTTGCCCTCCTCCATATTTGTAATGCTTGTTCAAAAGTATAATAAGACTGGCAGGTTTGGGGACAATCTTTTTACTTGGTTTCATCTGTGTAAATAAATGACTAACTGCAACTGAGCTGACAGACTCTTACTCCTTTCTCAAATGTATGATAGTTCTTCTTTTCCTGTCTGCTGTCTGCCACCTTCTGGAGTTCTTCCTCAACATCTGTAGTCAAGACTCCCTAATGTTAATCATTGACCTATATTTCATCATATTGGGGTTCACATGGCAGGGAGGTACTTTTAGAATGACAACAGATCAGACAGAGAGAAGCTGAGTTCACTTTTTTTATAAACATCTTCATTAAATTTACATAATTTAATTGATGGCATCACACACAGTTATAAAAATGAGAGCAAAGAATTGTACACATATTTCATGAGTTTACTACATTAATACATACATTTGCTTTTTAACAATTATCATTCACTCCAACATTACATAAAATTATCAAACCCTGCCTTCCCTTGAGTTTCAGTACTCCTACTCCTAAACATTATCCAACGTAAATTCCTTTTTATTTCAAGGTAATTTGGTCCTTCTCTTTTCTAATAATGCTACTTCCAATTCTTTTATTACCTTTATAATAATCAATACTTTGGTTACTGCTGGATTAGACTTTGGTTTCCAATTTCTAATAACTGCTTTTCTGACAGCAAAGCCAATAGCTTTGGTTTTGGCAAGACCTTACTTTCTCTACTTTAGCAGCATTAGTAGAATAATGATGATCCAGAAGGAAGTAGGGAATAGGCAAATGCCATTCGATTGACCCAGCTGGCATGTTATGAGTAGGGCATGTCAGCATTTGCATTCCCTGACAGAATAATAGGCTTAATTAGAATGATATGGGATGGGTCAGATGTAGAAATTAAACTGAGAGGGTTTCTCTCTGGCAACTGTGTTTGAACTGAGGAACTAGGCAGGAGTATCGTCTTTCCCCTTTTTTTAATTTGCATTCTACACAGAGCTATTTCCAGGTCTACCTCAGAAGACTGAAAAACCAAAAGACTGGATCCCAAAAGACTGAAAATTCAAAATACTGAATGATGGAATTTGCCCCTTCTCCAATGTTGTGCGATCTCGGACTTGGTATATATAGTTAGCAGGGGGTGCGGGGTGCAGAGGGGCTTGCTCCTGCCATTAAAATGTGTTCAGTATTTTGAATTATTAGTCTTTTGGTTTGTCAGTCTTCTGAAGTAGACCCCTATTTGGAGATAAAATAAGGGACTCATAAATTCAAGGAACTAACTGGTACTATAATCAAGAATGGCTAGCTTTATTTGCAGATAATATTATTACTGTTGTTGTTATTATTATTATTATTATTATTATTATTATTATTATTATTATTATTATTATTATTATTATGTACTTGATAAATCCAGAAAAGGACATTTCAGCATAGCAGAATATTTTGAGACCATTTGAAGTATTTTCATTATAAAAAAACAAATGAAGCTAAAACAACGGCTATAGCAGCAAACTATGCAGCCACACATGAAATGGTTAAGTAATTCACTTATTTTGGGGACTTTATAAGATGAAATCTTTAGGTGTATGAATCAGAAAGGATTCTATTATATGAAACTAAATAAAAGATAATAGAAAATTTTAAAAGTTGGAAGCTCTTGATTATGGCTATGGAGAGAGTTAAGTGGATAAGTTGTTTCTTCATATAGAACTAGGTGGTTCAGGACTACTTGATCACAAGGGATAATTTAGAGTCATGCAGTTATGGTTGGAATGCACATCACAAGCAGAAGTTTACAATGATGATCATGATGATGAAATGGAGGGGGGGGAGTTCAAGAAGTAAAGAGAGAGTAGGATTTTGGATGCACATCCTTAAGGGACCATACAGAATATTATATTTATAAAGTAGTAAAATGTAACAAGAATGAAGGCACCACAGGAATGGAAAAAGGTGATTTTACTCATATGGATGACTATAAGATAGAGAATCAAAAATAGGCAAGAGAGAAAGCTGTGATTTACTGGAGAGCATTACCAATGGAATAATGGTATTGAGAGCAAATAAGTATGGATAGGAAGGTAATATAGTGAAATAGAACCAAGTAGAAGTTTGGGCTACAGATTAGAGAGAGTATTCCCTCATATGACAGATAGCAGAATACAGGCAAAGAGGCAGGGAGTGTCAAGTGAAAGGCTTGTTCTGGGTAAGTATTTTTTGTTGAGACTAGAAAAGAAACTGCAGTTGAAAAAGGAATAATTATTAAAGCATATGCAATACTAAATAGTAACTACAGGAACCAATCAAAAAAGGTTAGAAAATATTGGGAAGAGATAATGGAAAGGTAATACACAAAATGGCAATGAGAGGACAGATACATGGCTCCCAACTGTACAATAAAGTCTAGACAGTTTAGGATTTTTGCATGAAAGTATTCCCTTAGGCATTTCTATACCCCAAGCAGACTTTATTGAATGTTTCCGCTGGGATGACAATTGCTGGATATGTGATGGGAAAGAGAGAGGTAAGAGAGAACATGTTTTTTGCTTGTTTGTTTGTTTGTATTTTTTGGTTATGTAATGACTTGGCAGAATTTAACAATTCTTTACAGAATACTTTGTCAGAAATGTTGAAGGAGCATATGACTGTAACTAAATAAATTATTATTTTGAGCTGTGATACAGGATCTGATTGGCTCAGCATGGCACCACTGATGCCAGTGAGACCCTTCTGTCCTCTACTGTCATTCCTTCTCCAAATCTGGCAGGCACTATTGTCAGTCTGGAACTTGTTCTTATACAATTTACCAATGTTTTCAATAAACTTTATAGCTAGACTAGAGTCCCCAGTCTCTGTGTTTAGCTTTAGTTCTAGCCAGGATTCCTTTCTCTATCCTTTGAATAGGTAATAATCCAAAACAGAATTTATTCCCCCCTCTAAGTCAACTTCAAATAGAAAGCTGTCACATTATTGCCTCTTTTTTTCATTGTAGATAAATAACTCCAGGTTTGTTCAAATATGAAAACATCAAAAATACGTCAAAAAGACACAACTTGAACTAATAAACCAAAGAAAAGGGAGCTAAAGTGGTAATTGTTGACGAATGCACAGGTTTTTCCAGGATTAAATGAAGCATGCTCTATCAAATGTCTTTTAAAATTAAGAGCATTGGAGAGATGATATATTATGTTTATCAAGTTCTTTATTTATTTCAAATTGAAGAATGTTCGAAATATCAAGTAGTCTGAACAAGGATTTTTATTTGTTACCATTTATATTTTATTTTTTGTAGATGGCTTGGTTTTTATATATTACTAATTTTTCTCATATTTAGGAAGCATCTCGCTCATGGTCAAATATATTTTTTTTTACAAAATGAATTCATAGGATGAATTTCCTGTTTGATTCAAATAATTATTCAATATATTTAACTTGTTAATCAATCAAGTGGACTATAAAACAATTGCATTTTGGGAGTAATTAATGTCTGAAGATGTGCATGTAAAACTGTGTACGAAAGCGCTAACATTAAATTGTGTTCAAATATGAAAACATGAGAGAAGCTATTAAATTATGCCTCAAAAACTCATTTGATCTAAATCATAATTTTCTGAATTGCATTTTATTAAAAACTATGTTAGCCTATAGAAAATGACTGTTAATTTGGTTTTAGAGCATTGGAATTATAATGCAAATTACTGTTAATCATTATTAGTGCATTGTTCATTCCCACTGTTCAGTTGTGCCTCTACATGTACAAATTTGTTCTTGTGTGTCAGCAGTGATTCAATGTATAAGGATTATTCTGTTGTGTATCTAAGAGTTTGTTTGTTTGTATCTTTCGGCTTTTCCCGGTTAGGGGTCGCCACAGCGGAACTCCGGTCCGCTAATGATTGGTGGTAGAGTTTTATGTGCTGTTGTGTATCTAAGAATATATGAATAATATATACTCATACATATATATTTGTGAGTGTGTGTGTGTGTGAGTGTGTGAGTGTGTGTATGTGTGTGTGTGTGTGTGTGTGTGTGTGTGTGTGTGTGTGTGTGTGTGTGTGTGTGTAGCACTTGAATTACACCATGAGTCAGCGCAATATGTATGAAATAAATGTACTTGATGAATGTACAAAACAACAAAAGAACCAAAACCTAGGTAGAAGCTGCTCAGGGCATCACTATGTTCATTCATATCAATATTCTGACATTTTTTATGAGGTATTTTCACAAATTACAACATGCTTATAATCATCTGGTTAATTGACATATACTATATATATATATATATGTGTGTGTGTGTGTGTGTGTGTGTGTGTGTGTGTATCCTGCATGCAGTAGCAGACTCATACTGACGGGCACCCCCAAGACTCATCCAAGCAATGGAAATGGACTTTAAACAGGCCAAACACTCTCTCTCAGTGACGATCATAATGTGAGACTATGACAGGACAGCATTACACCTTTCTTCTAGAGCTCCTATCAGATTCTTCACAGGGGTCATGAAACAGAGTTTCAGGAGATAGTCTACATCCGCTGAGAAAACACAGGAAGGGGGATGAGGGGGCAAAACAAAAGAAGGGTGGTTTAATATTAAACAATACATTTTGCTAAGGCTAGCTAATTATGTGATTAAAATTTCAACTTATCAACCAGATGATCATGGGGCATCCTACCATGTACAAAGAGACATTAGAGTGAATTTGTGTGGCAGATATTGGAATCATGGATACTGTCAGGATGTTGTTGAGCTAATGCATTGGTGATGCACCCCCCCCCCGCATCACACACTATCTGGCAACAAATGGAATGGTAACTCTACCTAATGCATAGCCCTCCCTCCATTGAACTGATGGGGCCATAATGTCAAGATATGTGCATTCTATCTCAGCAAGCACCTCAGGTACACATTTCATCCCATAAAAGGCACACATCATTCATACTCAGTCCTGAGATGACACCGGGAAATAGTTGTACTGATCCACACGTTCCAAGAGAATATCGAAGAACTGCTGAAGTATCCTTAGGGTAGAAGCATGAGAAATACTCAACATGTCCCCAGTCTACCTCTGGAAGGTCCCTGTGGCAAGTATAGTGAGGGCTATACATACCTTAGTATACACAGGTATAGAAAGGCCACAAATCTCCCCCGGCCCAGTTCCTGTGTGTGGGCCATAAATATACACATACTTATTAAAGCCCTTAATATGTCTCTGTCAAGAATTTCTTGATTATCAAAATTATAATGAGTTACTCTTTGCTTGTATCTTTGCCTTCCTGTCTTGCAAGCACTGCTGGGTGCAAACCATTTGGTTCAGCCAAGAGAAACAGCTCACACTGGAAACAGCTACACTGTCAGCAACAACAAGTATGTTCACCAAATGCAGAGTAGATAGAAAAGGCACAATTCCATATTTTATAACATAAGTGGTCGGTGAGGAAACATGTCAGAAATGGCTATGAATTGCAAATGGACAGGAAGAGGGCATATTAGCATGTCTAGTTCTACATCACATGTCATTAGAATCTCATTAAACATTCATTTACATAAGTTTATTCAAGGCTACCATGCATGAGTGTAATGGCTATGAACACGACTGTTTGTCTCTGTTACCATTAACTTGGCTGTAGTAATTTGAAATATTGACTTATGCTTGCCAGGGGCTTGCATTTGCCATAAAATTAATTGGATGTTTAATAAAAGGACATTAGATAAATTGGAATACTCTTAGATACTCCCTGGTTAAGTGAATTTCTTAGAGGCACACAACAAGCAGATGGAGACTGAGGGGATACAATTCTGGACTACAGGAAGAAGCTTTATTACCACTTGCAGCCTTAGTTTTCCACATAGATAGCAGACAAAAAATCAATACTGGCTTATGGGTCCTGAAGCTAAGATTCACAAGTGTTAGCACTATACCATCATTTTAGGAGACAAGGGTATCTTGGAGGAAACTTCAATGAAAAGACAACAATTTCTGTTTACTGATAATAGCAGATGGGTATTTCTCTTTTATAGTTAAATACAGTTATCCAAGAGCTTGTTACATAATTGTTAAGGGGTGCAAGGGCAATGGTAAATGCAATGTACATATGGACAGTTTAGTGTAGCTGAACTGGTTACTCTATGGCTGGACAAGGTCTGATTTCTCATGTGTCAGTTAACCAAGATTTAAGATACTGAAGATCTGATCACTGATCACTTTTCCATAGGGAATTATTGTCAAGGAAATTTCTTACTGTATGCCAGCAATGATGGCCTTCTTTTCTGGGATACTTCTGCCTTTTTCAAATCAGTGTGAAAGGGAAGTTGGTATATAGAAGTCTTGGGGGGGGGGGCATGGCCCACATAGAGGAGTGTAGGAGGATTTTCCCTCTGCAAGAAAAGACTTACATTTTATTTATTCATTACCGGTAATAGCAAATGGGCATTTCTCTTTTATACCCAAATTACCGTTATCCAAGAGCTTGTTACATAATGTGTTAAGAGTGCATAAGATATAGCCTAATTCATTGGGATGAAGGTGGGGTAGATGTAGCCCTCCATGATAAAGAAGCTTTTTAAGACATTTGCTTGAACTAGTTTGCCATTAGAACATTCACTTAAAAGTCAAGGTGAACACATATTGAGTACACATCAATCAGATATCCCAGCTTTACCATAAAAAATGCATTCTCATAATTTTTCTGTGAATGTTATATGGAAGAAAACAAAATGAGAGCCATTATGGCAAATGAGAGACGTTATGGCAAATGTTGAGAAATGGCTCATTATAGGAAATATGAGGCATCTGAGTCTTGTAAACATTTACATTTTGCCAGTGTCAAAACTTAGACACTCTCTCCACTTTCAAGCAAAGCTAGGTTAGTTGAACCTGGATTGAATTTGTGAATGCCCATCCAATTGTGTAGTTCCTCTTTGAAGGCAAATAATGTATCACACTGCTAAATCTGCAGGAGGAATCTGTTCCAGATGTGAGGAAGCACTGAGTAATGAACCTATTTCTCCACTGTACTGCATTCATCTGCTGGTGAAGATTTAAATCCCTGGTATTTGTTGGACTATTTGATTTGTGGAGATAAAAGACATCCAGGACCACTGGGTCTCTAATGTAACAGAAGGCAAGGCTTTGATCTCCCACTCAAAAGACTAGTAAAATTCTGAATAAAAGGACAGCATATCCAGACTTGTCTGGTAGCTTAGGGATTTAAGCCAGTGATCTTCTTTGTTATGAGCATCTGCAGTCCTTGTAGTTGTCTGATATGTTTAGTAAGCTACATTCCAAAGGGGACATTATATTCAATAATTGTCATAATCAATGCTGAATATAAGATGACAATGACCACTTGAGAGTTGGTTAGTTGATATTCCTTGACAATTTGTTGGGTAAAGAAGAAAGACTTTCTGACTATTGTTACGTGATGATCAAAGGAGAAAGAATTATCAACCCAAGTTCCAAAATCTCTCAATAACATTCTTACTTTGGAGTAGAATGTTATCTATGGTTTATGCTTAGAGAGAGGTTGCCTACCAATGTTGACAATATTGTATGTTTTAGCATTGAATGTGTACCCATTTTAGCACACCAAGTATTTACAAGTGTAAGTTCTTGGTGAAAGGTTTGAAAATCGAAAGGGGATTGACAATGACTCCAAATTTACAGTCATCTGCAAACTTGTTTAGCCAGATGTCTTGGATCATGATCTGGAGACTAGAATAGTAATTACTAAACAAAACAGGTCCCTGCACTAAGCCTTGTATGATACCAATGGTCACCTTCATACTCTCTGAGATGGCACCTGTTACTGCAGGTCTATATTAAAAGTTTGAAGTCTGAAAACTTCGAATCTCGTATGATCGACATCATATGAGCGAAGTTTTCAAACATCGAATGTTTCAACGGAGATCGTCATAGGGAATTCTTCCCTTCACTTCAATGTAGTGCAATCTCAAAGTTGGTATATTTAAGTATCAGGGGGTGTGGGGGTGCAGGGGGGCTTGTCCCCCTGCATAGAGCACTTAGGTAGCTTTTTTGTTTTTACTTTGTTTACATTTTAAGTTCGATGTTTGAAAACTTCACTCATATGGAGTCGACCATATGAGATTCGAAGTTTTCAGACTTCGAACTTATAATATAGACCCTGTTACTACACCATGCAGGTTCTGTCTTTTATCTAATTTGCTATCCATCTTACTCTATAGGCTTCTATTTGTAAAGTATTATGATTACTAACTATATTAGCATGGAGAATGGTGTCCAATGCCTTCTCCAGGTCAATGCATGCCATGTGGACAGCATGATCACTATCAACAGCCTGTGTTATCCTTTCAAGGAAGTTAACAGATTCATTAGACAGGATCTACCCTTGACAAAGCACTGCAATATGTCTAGTCTGATGAGATTTTAATATCATAGTTTATCAGGTTAGTTATAACCTGCTGCATGGCTTTGCAAACAAGACATATCAGACTGATGGGTCTTTAATTTCCAAGGTCAGTGGTAGGGCCACATTTGTGGAGTGGTGTTATTATTGGTGTATGTCAAACCTTTGGTACAGAGACAGTGGTTTAGCTCAGGTTACATTGTTTAAGGACTGCTTCTGTTCTATATACTAAATATCCTGGTATATTACAGGTCCCATGGAGAAAGTGTCTGCTAGGGAGGAAGTGTCTGTCAGTGCTTGGTTAGTACTGTATACTAAACATCCTGGTATATTACCATGTTTTCTCCATTTTAATGAGGGGTAGTTAAAGTCTCCCAAAAGAATTGAATTCTTCTTTCTTGGCATATCTTCAGGCACATTTAGGAACCCCACATGATTTTCGGAAGATAAAGAGTAGGTCCTATGACAAGCTATATATTGACAGCTCTGTTTGTGTATCTTTAAAGATACCAATAGATTTTCTTCAGATTAACTAATTTATGTAGATAAACTGATACAGTTAAAGTAAACATGCCCTTCAGATCAGGGGTTATTATGTCTTTCATTCCAGCAATTTGGTATCATTATTTTAAGTGTGACTAAATTTGGGGGGAAATGCTTTTCTTACCCACTGATAACCATGGACAATAAAAAGTCTGTCTCAGGGAAAAAATCCTCTGACAATGAATAAGTGATAGAAAATAATGGTAAATAAAATTTGTAGAACTTTTTTTCTACAGAATATTTCTCTTCCTATCACAAAAACAGACTGAGCCATAAATTAATTCTTCCAGCAGGCTACCACTCTTCAGTGACTTATACAGCTAAAATAAAATATGCAAATGTGGTATTTATGAGAATTAGTTCAGATCATTTTGTATATAGCCATCAACATTTAATAACCACATTTTGATAGAATGCACTTCTTTGGACTGCAGAAAAGGTAATTGTGACTGAGAAGAAAAAAAAATACATTTTTTTCTGAATATTTCAGACTTTTTACTCAACAGACTTTCTTTTCAGCTTAACCTTTTTTTGGACAGGGTGCTTTTTAGCAATACAAAAGTATACCGCTAACCTCAAAGCTATAATTAAATTATCTGAGCAAATATTAAATATGAAAGTAAAGGAATATTGACAAATCGTAAAAAGATGATGAATTACTTAATATGACAAAAATGAAAGGGTGTCAGGAAAAGTGCACTACAAATAGTAGAATACCTAATCATACTAGTCCATCTGCTCTCTTCTAAGGTACTGTTTAACATCTGAATTAAAGAATGAAATCATTGCATCTCAGCATTTAAGTCATTGGCGTCAGATTGCATTGCTCAGCTCAGTGTTAGCATCAAACGTCTTCAGCTGCATACTTTACCCTTGTCACGCTTTATCTTTACCTTAGCCTTTCTCACATCTCTATTACAAAGACATTACCAGTGTTACCTACTAGCATATTATTGCTGTTACATTTACTTTAAAAACATAAGCTTCTATAGTAGACATGTTTCTTTGTTAGTGAAACTGAAGGATTACTTCTGAGGCCTTTGCAATTATCTTATATCACTGCTGCAAGACTAGCAGTACATCATATATCTAATAAGCTACCTGTCCTTAAACTATAGTTATCAATACAGTTAGATTAATTTTATTTGTATGTAGATAAATTGAAAGCTGTTGTATTTAAAATAGTTGGAATTTGTTTTGCTAATAATTTTCTGGATCATCGTGTGACTGTATGTAACATTTATAGTTATCTTCACACTGCTGGTTGACTCTCTCCATATTTTATAACTGTCTTTCTGTCTTGAATAATATCCGACGTTGGTCTTCGATACCTCATAACTCTCCAGCTTTCTGAGGGATGCAAGTAATGTTTTCTCTGACTTTAGATGTATTCTTCCATAAATTGGAAACTATTTTGACAAGTTCTTCATCAATAACGCCAGAATTAAAAACATGTCCCTAATTTGGGGCATATTGCCTTATTATATTTTGCTTTTTCCATACATCTAAAAGTAGAAGTGGAGACCTTTGCTTTACAACATTTCATTTATTTACTTAGAAAATAAAAAAAAAAACATAAAATAAATAAATAAAATAATAGGAAGAGGTTCTGCTGTAGCGTTGTCTCCTCACAGTAAGATGTTATCCTGTTCAATTCTCAGCAAACGCGTCTTCTGTGTGGAGACATGCGTGAATGGGCATACCTTCGTTGAAGGTTATGCGTCAGGGTTGGCAACTCGGCAGAAGTCTACTGCCAATCATTAGCGGACCAGAGTTCCGCTGTGGCGAACCCTAACCGGGAAAAGCCGAAAGACACAACAAGGAAGAAAGTAAAACAGATGACTTGGTTATAAAGAAACAGGTATAAGTCATAATGTGATAGTTCATAAAAAATTATAGAGCATTATTGCTTGCTTATTTCATCTTTACTACATTTTTGTCTGTAATACACTAAGTGCTGCTACATGGAGTGTTAGATGCTCCAATGTACCTCAGCAGAAAGAGAAAAAAGGAAAAAAGAAAAAAGTTTAGGAGCAGAAAGTATGATATAGTGCTAAAAGCTGTAAGTCACTTAGCTGCAGCATAGAGAATGGCTACCACAGAACAGTGGCAGAATTGACAAAATACTTTAAAACAAGTTAAAGAATGTTATCAACCAAGGGAAAAATACAAAGGCAGAACAAAATGTTTAATGATTTAAGGGATTTTCCATTTCCTGCTACTCTTCTTTTGTTGCTGTTGACACTGTTAATGATTTTAGCATTAGAGCTTAACAGTATGAGAGGTATATAACAAACCTTTCTTATTTTTTATTTCAGATTATAATTACAGCATTCTATGCACTCCAAGGTTGTAGTACAAAGAACATTGTGATTATCCTCAAAATTATAGACAAGATAACATTATTAAACACTGTAATGGTGTAAGAAATGTGCTTAACAAAGTGTTGCCAGGCATTGTTCACCAGTATTAAGCTTTAATCTCATGGTAGAGCATAATAATTGTCAGTCCTGAATAGCTTCAGTAGCATTTTCACAGCTTTTAAAGCTGTGATTCGCTTTGCTATCACAAACACACACACACACACACACACACATATGCACATGGCCACATGCGTGCATGCACACACTCACACACACACACCCACTGTAAAACACACAGAGACATACACACACACACACACACACACACACACACTGTAAAACACAGACGCACAGACACACACACACACACACATACAAACACACACACACAGCCACTGTAAAACACACACAGACACGCACACACACACACACACACACTCTGTAAAACATACAGACACAGATGCGCGCACACACACACACACACACACACACACACACACACACACACACAGCCACTGTAAAACATTTGTCACCCTGTACACTTTTTGTCTGTAACTTTTACTAACAACAGTACATGAAGCAAACAGAGCTCCATGCAGTGTAACAAAATATAATTGGGTCTGTGTACTCACAATAACTTATAATACCTTCTCAACATTAATGTCTAGACTCTGGAGCTTTGTTTCCTGCCATGCTTGAGGTGAATTTTTTAACTTCCATATCTTGAACACATACTAAATTGCTTATTATCACAGACCTGCTTATAATCTTGTATGATATGCACTTTTCTGACCTGATAAATCAGGATGCAGAGTGAACTGAAAGACAGGTGAGAGAATGATGATTTTGTCATTTTTTTCCATCACTATAATACTGAAAGAAATAGATATTACACTAAAATATTGGTCAATATTCTTGTCTGAATTTAAATAGTTTTTCCGTTAATGAGTATAATCATAGTGTTTAATGAGTTACATAATATTTTATACCTGACACCTAGATTATTTAATTTTCACATTCAGGTACAAAACAGGAAATGTAGTATTTTTGCCCAAAGTTTCAAACAATTAATATGGAAGGGAATTCACATATAGCACATGCAATTATTTTAAACTATTTTGACTTTCTTGGTACTACTTTCTTAGGATTTGGTGTTAAGTACATAGAAAGCACTTTATTTAGGAAATAAATGACAATCTGATTTCTACACTGAACCATTGCACATCCCCTCCCCCACATATACTGGAGGCTTTGCTTATGAAGAATATAGCAGAGCCAGATGGAATGTTGCTCAGACAAGGATCATGAAAGAATGCTAAAAGCAATAACTTACGGATTACATGACAGACATTATGGCTGAGTAGTGCTGCCTAAAAGTAAAGAAAAGGTAGAACAGAGTTTGTGAAAAAACAACTTCTAATATAAATCAGGATGCAGAGTCAACTGAAAGATAGGTGATACAAAGATGATTTTCATTTTTCCATCAGTACAATGTGGAAAGAAATAGATGTTACATTAAAATATTAGTCAACATTCTTGTCTGAATTTAAATAACATATTACCATTGCATATTTATGTAGCATATAACAAAGTACATACACTGGCAGATATTATGACTCAATATGTTTTAGATAAAATCCAAGAAAGGGGACATCATCATGGGAAAGGTGTGCATATGCTACACAGTAGCTAGGAGAGGCACAATAGAAGTAAATGGAAACTGTATTCAACTAAATGGCACTTTAGAAAGTAATACACTGCAAGCATTGTACTTGTACCATTAAAAGTATGGTATATTGAAAAGACTAAAAGGTAAGAAAAAATGAAAGACTCTGGAAACAACTTAAAGATATTCATTTAAACAAGTTTTAAGCACTTTTAGCATTATATTATAAGACATTTCATAAGGCAGTCCATGTCATGCTTTTACTACAAACTATGCTAAAAAGAGGTAAGAAAATATGTCAACATAAGCTGGAATTAAATGCGTTTCAAAATATGACATGTATATTACGGTATGGATTGAGGAAAAGAATGCAAATATTTTGTTATACACTGTTCTAAGTCTAGAAACTTCACTCCATATAAGCTGTCCTCATACTCTCTAGTGAAATGCCAGCACATGGAATTTTAAGTGCTGGCAAGCTGAAAAGAGAGACCTAAAACACAGCAGGAATGAATCTTTAAAATCACTCTTCTCCTTTAAACTTTTCTTTTGAAGAGGGGCACATTCCCCCTGTACCTCCAAACTTGTGTGTGTGTGTGTGTGTGTGTGTGTGTGTGTGTGTGTGTGTGTGTGTGTGTGTGTGTATATATATATATATATATATATATATATATATATATATATATACATATATATACATATATACACATATATATAGATAGCTTGTGTATATGTCTATGTTGTTTTATCGAAGTTTCAAAACTTTGAAACCCATATGGCCAAGACTATATGATCAAAGTTTTGAAGCTTCGAAAACACAATAAAAACACAAACAAAACCAAAAAACTTTACCTTTACATTTTTTGCAGGGGGGGGCAAGCCCCCCTGTACCCCTCCACACCCACTGCTACTTAAATATACCATCTCTGAGATCGCACTACAGAAGGAAAATGGTAAATCTCCCGTTCCATGCTGTACGTCAATCTCAGTTCAAAGAAGTTTCAAAACTTCAATCATATGGTCTCGGCCATATGGATTTCAAAGTTTTGAAACTTTAACTTTGATAAAACAACACAGACCCGTGTTTGTGCATGTGTGTGTGTGTGTGTGTGTGTGTGTGTGTGTGTGTGTGTGTTTGTGTGTGTGTGCATGTGTATATATATATATATATATATATATATATATATATACACACACACACACACACACACACACACACAGACACACACACACACATATAATATATATATATATATATATATATATATATATATATATATATATATATATATATGTGTATACATGCATACATACAAACTCTGAAATCATCATAGCTCAGAAAGAAGGAAATATTATGAAAAATAGCATCTCAGACAAAGTATATCGCTCTACTGAGTCCTGAAATTTTAAATGGTTGCTCTCTCTTCATGATAGAGAATGCTGACATCTGTGCAGTCACTGACACATGGTTTAAAGCTGTAAAGAGCACCCTGGTAGAGCAATGCTATGATGCCTTCCACAAATTTAGACAAGCTACTACACAAGTTTACATCAAAAATAAATATACCTCTAGGCTGGTCAAACAGGACAATAAACAACTCCATATTCAAATCACCAAAGGCAGAATCCCATACCCCTTCATTGCATACAATAGGTCACCTTCTATGACCTAAGAAACCCATAACATGTATTTAAGCTTACCAGAGACACTACCCATCCATCCTGATATGACATTCATGAGTGAAGTTAATTGCCCCACCATTAACTGTGGATCATATATGACACCAAATGTGCAGGCACATAGATTTCTGGACTTTATAAACACAAATCACTGGACCGTATTGTCAATATGCTGAACAAGGGCATAAACATACTAGATCTGGTCCTCACTAATATGAGAGGGAGCTGCACACCCTCTAGTATAATTTCCTCTCTGATTAAATCAGACTTCAAAACAGGCTCCTTTGAAGTAAAAATAAAACTCAGAACCCCAGGTGACCCTGGAACATTCAGGAACTCCTCTAAGGCTAACTTCCTACTATTAACTGCTAACCTGGCAAAATTTCAAGCCCCCCTAAGCCTCCAGAACACTGCTGCCTACATGGAACTTTTCTCAGAAATCCTAAACAAGCATGTTAATAGTTGCATAGTGGCAGCTGTATCCACCAGGAAGAAGTAAAGAAGTAACCCCAAAAAACAAGCCACCCTGGTGGAATCAAAGCATCAATAGGCTGTAAAACAGAAGGAAGAAAATCATGGCAAAAATTAAGAGGTTTAGCAGCCAGCAGGTTAAAAGCACTCTCATCAAATCAAACAAACAACTCAGAGGATAAATAACATCTACCAGAGCTAAATTTGAGGTAAATCTGACTTCCCAAGCCAAGGGCAAGGACAAGTCATTAGAAACAAAGAATGGAAAACGAAAGCAGAGTACGGAACAGGGCAATAAAAATAATCCAAATAGATAAATAAATGCACTGAACCTACAGGGCTAGAAACGTAGTTTAATATACAGAAAATAATAAGACCAGGTAAGCGCGTTCACGACAGCAATGTCGCTTCATCAGACAATCATTCCAAAATAAATACATCATTAAATAATCATTTAGCAGTCACCTGACAAATCAGTATAATTAAGTAAAAAACCCTTATAAGGAGAATGCAAAATACATCTTGAATATAGTAATATATTTCGTCATGACAACATAAAAATTCATAAAAAATCTTTATAAAAAATGTTTAAAAAATACAGTTTATTAGATGTTAATTAAAAGTAAATAGAAATATATATTTCTATAGAAACTAATTATGTATTATTTATGTTTCAGGGGACATGCCTTCAAAAAAGGTTTAACAGAAGAGACACTATTTAGACCTGGAAATTTCTCAGCATTGAGCAGAAGAATTCATTTCTGCTCATCTTCTTCTGTGCAGTTTTCCAGGTCTCCCCCTCTAATGTCTGTATCTATAACCTGTAATATAAGAAACTTTAAAGTGTGTGTGGAGTCATTTCGTAGGACATGTATTGCTAAGGCATTATTCTCCTTTTTGTTTTTAATGTCCCTAATGTGTTCAAGCACTCTGTGTTTAAACTATGTGTTTTGCCTGTATAATAGGCACGACATTTCTGACAAAAGGAGAAATACACTAAATTAACTGTTTTGCAATCAGCATAATGATTTAATCTAAGAGTAAAGTTCAACAAAGGATGCATATATGAAGAACTAGTGTAAATATATTTGCATGCTGTGCAATTCCTACAAGGAAAGGTCCCTACCCTATTTTATTCATATAGTTTTGCATTGGGAGCATTCCTATGACAAATATGTTGTTTAATAGATTTATTATTCCTAAATGAGAATGAAGGTACATTACCAACTATATTCATCAATTCTGGGGCATCATATAAAATTCTCCAATTGTTTCTTATGATGTCACAAAACTCAATGATATCACTAGAATACTGAAAAACAATTCTAAAATGATCATTTGTAGCAACTAGTGACTCATTAGTAGTATCTGCAGCACTCATATTTCTAAAATAAAGTTTACATCTATCCATTCTGTGACATCAGGCTTCATCTATAGCATTATCTACTTCTCTCTCTGAGTAACCTCTATCCAAAAATTCTTGTTTCAGCTGTATAGTGGTTGCCTGTGCATCTGCATCTTTGCTATGTAGCCTTAGAACTCTGTATAATTGCCCCTTTAGCACATTCCGAGGAACATGTCTTGGATGCATCCTATTTTTGTGAAGGAGAGCATTCTTTCTAGTAGGTTTGCTATAAATGCTGCAGGATACTTGATTAAGTTCAGATTTTCTTAACAAGACATCTATAAACTCTATTTCATGCATGGAGTATTTATAAGTAAATCTCAGAAATGCCTTAGTGCTGTGCATATAATGAACAAAATCATTAAGTTCATCTGTGCTTCCTTTCCATAACATAAAAATATCATCCACAAAACGGACGTACCACATGATATGTTTCTTATATGCATTTATCTCTGAAAGAATGGACATTTGTTTACCTTTGTCTACACCCTCAAAGGGAATACACAATTGTATGCAGAGTTCATTGTTAAGGCAGCCATCAATACTGAGCCAGAAAATATAGCAAGCCTACTGGCAGACAAATTCAGTTCCAGCTCTACCTTCTCACCCCCCCCCCAGCTTCCTCACCCTAGGAAATTGAGCAGACATTGAACCATGGCCTAAAACCTCTGTAGGAAATTGGCCATACATTGGACCATACCCTAAAACCTCTGTAGGAAATTGGGCATATATTGGACCATCCTAAAACCTCTGTAGGAAATTGGGCAGACATTAGACCATACCATAAATCATCTGGGTTAGTTGTCCCATCTTCATTTCAGCTCATACCATCTCCGCTCAAGTCTAATGTTCTGCAAAATTAATTTGCAGCACCTCTGATAAACTGGCTCCCATTCTAGCACTTCTTTTGGTTCAGCTTGAAATTACAGTGCTGCAGTCTGTCCAGCGACATTTGCCAACAATTGTCATGCTCATCTATGGCTTTATCTCAGTGTCCTGTCTCATCAGTAATGTTATCTGGCTCCTTCACTCCAAGTGTCTGAGATATTGCTAATAAAATAATACTTACACTGAAAAAGTTCCAAAAACATACAGGAGCCAATAATATCTAAGCAGTGGGATAAATGTACACAGTGTGGAGCTTTTACTTTTCCAAAATCCATGATTGCCTTCTATAAATAATGAGAAGTATTTAGTCTTCGGCATGATTGCAACAACTTCCTCTGCAGTCTTTAGAGGACAAGGGTTCCTTTTCTTTGCCTTATCCTAGGGGTCTACACAGATTTTGGCTTTAAGGTTTGACTAATGCCATTACGCCATTATCATTTATGGGTTCTTTGTGTAGCAAAGACCTCAATACAGCTGAACTTCTGCTACATTATAAGTCTTGGTGCTTTTGATAACATAAATCGCATGTGCCACTTCAGGATTAAGATTTATACAGTTTCTCCATACAGACATTCCATGCCCATTAATGTGTCTCTTGTATTTTGAAAACAAAGTTATCTAAGGCTCCATTTCTACTTCTTCTTCCTTACAATGCTTCAGCATTACTACTTGCTGTTTTCCATCCAATTGATATGAGATGATGGTCATCCTGAATCGGGACTCCGTGGATGCCCTTACTGCTGTTAGCCCAATGAACAGTACAAATTAGATGCTGTGCAATCCTGTAGCTTATGTATATTATGGAGTTTTTCAACCATACCTCACTGTGTGCAAGTGACTCATTCCTGGCTTGGTAAGAGAACATAGACTGGAATAAAACACTTTGTACTTCTGACTTTTACACACACACTTTAGGGCCATTTATCCCTGTTATGAAAAGTGTGTGCCTTGAAAATGGTAACAGAGTTAATGTTGGACAGTTCACTGTGCCTTTTAAACCTAAAGCATTAATTAACATGTCACACCTAGCACCTCTCTCTAGCTTGGTCTCAACCTCTTGGTCATTTATTAACAGTCGCTTAGTTGAGTGATTTTATTTATTTTTTTAAACACTCAGATTTCTGAGGGATTAATGCAGTTACAAAACAAACTTCAAAGGTATTAAATAATCAAAACCCAACAACCTTGGAATATCGTACCCCTAGCAGATCACTAACAAATCAACATTCCTTTACATTTCTTCTAAAATCAAATACCAGTATTATCCAGTAAAAAAAGTTTTTTTACAATAATAAAACACACCACAATCAAAGTCTTTATATCAGTGCATTAATATATTGATATGCAAAAACATACATATTTTTATCTAGATTTTCTCAAACAACTGGACATAGTTTGGAAACCATGCAACCTGTATACATAGTATTAGCAGCAGCTGTTGTCATCAATTGATAATAAGGACTAGAACTTTTGTTATATCAATGACTGTCAACTTTTCTCAGTCATTGTCTATTTTTTCTCTTATTTACTTAAACATTGTCTAAAGGAGCTTTTGTATTTGTTAGTCTTGTTGACAGTTGGAATTTCTTTCATGGATATATATTTTAGCAATAATCCATGACTGAGTGTGGGCATTGCAGGTTTTACCCATGTTTGGCACGACTTGAAAATTAGGGCAAAACCTGAATGATTAAACAAAGCCAGCTGTGGGTAAATTCTGTAATATCTACACACATAAGTAGATTATTTATACTATACAATGATATTATTAAAAAAAAACAAATTGCCTACCTTTCCTAAATAATCCACAATAATGGCAAGCAGAATAAAGTAAGCAGCAGTTAAACTCCTAAAAAAGCTACTCTGAACACCACATACAGAAAATGTTCTTTTTAGATAACAGCAAGTGAATGTTCACTACTGTTTTCTCAGGTTTTCCAAAAAGTATAAACTTGCCATAGCTCTTCCGCGGTGGTGCAGTGGTAGCATTGTTGCCTCACAGCAAAAGGTTCTCCCATTTGATTCTTGGCTGGAGCACCTTCTGTGTGGAGTCTGCATGTCCTCCCCGTGGTCGAGTGGCATTTGAAATACATGTGTAGAATGGGCGTGGTTTCGTTAAAGGTTGGGCGCCGAGCTGGCACTTCAGCACCTGTAAAAAAATTTACTGCCAATCATTAGCGGACCAGAGTTCCGCTGTGGTGACCCCTTACTAGGAAAAGCCAAAAGAAGAACAACAACATAAACTTGCCATAGCAATAATGCCATTGTATGATGGCAGTGTGGTTGTCTTCCTCCTCTGCTGTGTTCTGATGTACTGCTTATTGGCATGGCATGTGTGTCCAGGTACTAGCACAGCAGTAGAAGAGATGGAGGAAGTACTGCCTTCTTACAGGTGTTTCTATTATGTGTTTATACTTTCACAATAAGTAGTGAAAGACATATGCACACAGCAGAGATATTTCTAAGAAAAGGGCACATTCTCCATCCCTTCTCGTCTTAGCAGATTGTGTCTTTCTTTGTGCGCACATGTCTTTGTGTGTGTGAGTGTGTGTGTGTGTGTGTGTGTGTGTGTGTGTGTGTGTGTGTGTGTGTGTGTGTGTGTGTGTGTGTGTGTATTACTGGCTGTATGATTGGTCTGGCTGCAGAAGTTGGATTAGTGGCCAGACTTTTCCTTTGGAATTTTCTCTATTTACAAAGGGCATACTGTTTGGTCTGTCCAGTAAGAATGCAAAATTCATATTAATTCACTGACTGTGGACACTTTATTGCTTATATTAACTTCTTATACACCTATATTGCCCATTTTTATTGGTTGCTATGGTAGCCATGTCTTCTCAGTTCAGTGTAACTCAACTTTGGACATATTTTTCACTGTTAAAATATAGTATTGATGATCTTGCACAGACAAGGACATTATCAGTATGCAGTTAGGGCTGCAATAATGTATTATAATTACTTGTTTGTTGTTATGTATTAGTTTACTCATTAAGTGTTAAATGCCAAAAAATGGAAACCTGAAAAAAGCAACTAAAAATAGACAACCAAAATGCGGCCAATAAACATACTTAGACACCAAAAATATAACTCCTTCCCATGTTTTATTAATAAGGAATTAAGCGCAAGTACCTCAATAAATGTTTTTATTTCTGTTTATTCTTAACAGATCACATCATACATTTCTTTTTTGCAAGTGATAGGTGTTATCACGGAGTATGAAGGTGTATTATTGTTTTTATGGAGTTTCTGTTCTTTTAATCTTTTTTTAATTAATTTTATTAATTGGGAACAATTATTCAATTGTTCTTTTAGGTTCATAGGTTCATAGATTCATAGGTTCATACTAGGCTATCTGCCCGAGGGCATTTACAAGCCTAGCCCATCGTTTTGTGGCTTACGCCACCCCTTTAGTATGGGGAACTATACCCATTATTTTGCTGTGCCTCTGTCGAGCAGTGACACTGAGGTAATCCCTGGGGTATATCTGCGATCTCCCATCCATTGGTCAAGATTTCTCTTGAACAAGGCCAGCGAGGTGCTCTGCCTCACATGTACCGGGATTTTGTTCCACAGCATAGGGAGTCTTTGGGTGATGAATCTATCCCTCCAGCACGTCCTATTAATAGCCGTGTCGAGGTTTAAGTCTCCCGCCCTTGTGGCTCTGATGGATCTAGATTTTTGAGGTGAAGCATATTCATCAAATCTGGGTTTGACATGGCCTTGTATGTTAGGCAAAGGTCACCTCTGAGCAAGCGGTGGCGACTGAATAGAGCTGGAGTTCTTTCAGTCGGGCAGCATAGGACAGATTTTGAGACCCTTTATCCTTTTGGTGAGGAACTTTTGTGGCCTCTCCAGCTGCTGCAAGTGTCGGGTCAGATACATCCCGAATGGGGCATTGTACTCAATCATTGGTCTGATGAGTGATGAGTAAAGGGAGACTATGACCTCCCTTGATCTAGATGAGAATCCCTTCATGATAAGGTGGGCAATGTAGAAGGTCTTCCTAACTACTTTAGCTACATGGGTGTCGAATGACAGACTACTATCAACCTGGGTCCCCAGGTCCCTGATAACTTCTTCTGTGCTCAGTGGATTGCCACCTATTTGGTAGCTAGGGGTAACCTTGTTTTTCCCAAAGGGTATGACTATACATTTTTTGGCATTTAACTTCAGGCCGTGGCTCTGGCACCAGTTATCCGTTTCTGTGAGACCTTTCTGAAGGATATCTGTGTCAGATGTGTTTTCTACTATGGCGCCCAGTTTGCAGTCATCTGCAAACTTTGTCAGCCATAACCCTCCTGTGTTTGCTTGTACTTCGGAAAAGTAGATGCCAAACAAGAGTGGGCCCAGGACTGAGCCCTGTGGGACACCACTTGTGACAGGTTTTGAGTCTGACATGGCACCAGCAACTCTGACCCTGTGGGTTCTGTCACTCAGCCAGTTTGCAACCCATCTTGTGATGTATGGGTTAACATTTAAGCTGATGAGTTTTTCAATGATACCCGAGTGGGGTATTGTATCGAAGGCCTTAGCCAGATCGAGGTAGGCTGTATGGACTGCCTTTCCCTCGTCAATGGCTTTGGTGACCGTTTCGAAGAAGTCAACCAAGTTTAAAAGGCATGATCTGCCTTTGACAAAGCCAAACTGGGTTGGATCCAAAGTCTGCAAATTCCTATGTCTTTATTTATGAGGTCCATTATGATCCTCTCCATGGCTTTGCAGATAAGGCTTGTCAAGCTAATGGGCCGGTAATTTCCAGGGTCGGTGGAGGCACCGCCTTTGTGAAGTGGGACCACAGTTGCAGTGCGCCACTCCCTGGGTACATATCCAGAGGTAAGACTTTGATTAAACAGCTGTCCTAGCTGTGGGTTTAATTCCTCATTGAGTTCATGGAGCACACAGCCAGGGACACCATCAGGTCCCATGGATGCTGTGTTTTTTGCTTTGGAGAGAGCAGTTCTCACTTGGGCGCTGGAGATGTTTGGGGGGCTGCAATCGTTTGGTATAGATATCTCTCCTTTTGGGGAGGGAGAAGTTTGCACTGAACCTGTCAGCCAGTATGTTGGCAATGTCTGTAGGATCAGTAATCTTCACATCATTTTGAACTAGTTCTGAGCATATCTGGGAGTTTCCTCCTAGGTTTCTAACATAGCTAAAGAAGGAAGATGCTTTGTATATATAGGTAGTGATGTGTACTATTGGTGAATTCTGAAGAAGTCCTGGTTGTAAGGACGAAAGCACTTAATTCCTTATTAATAAAATATGGGAAGGATTTTTATTTTTGGTGCCTAAGTACGTTTATCGGCTGCATTTTGGTTGTATATTCTTTATATAATGATTATTTATGTTTTATACTGCTGTTTTTACTTCATTATTACTTGCTTTTGCTTTTAAGCCTCAACATTAAGCAGTATATCTAATAAATCTGCACTTGTGCATTTTTTCAGTCAGACTGCAGCTTTTACATATAACAAAAAATTCCTTTCTGTTTGCTTGGATTTTGAAATATTTAAAGAAAAATAAAATATGGTGTGTACATCCATTGTGACTCAATTGGATATATTAATGTTAATGAAAATGTAGCATACTATATTTTCATAATTCTGAACAACTAGCAATATTTATAGTGAAGTACACTATCGATGTATATTACAGTCTATTTTTATCACTCTCTATCCCCAGGATCCAATAAAATCTGTGTAGGCTCCGTGTAGAGCCCACATGGAATGTACCTGTGTGCACGGCCACAGTTCCCCCTTAGCAGCATGCCATGCATATTAATCATGGCGCACTGCTAAGGGAGATCATAGTAACATGGATATTGAATCCATGTATGCAGTAGTGTATAGGCTGTCCAGTGGTTGTAGATTGTACAGGGGTTATAAATATATGGACAGATGTTATGCACAGGATAAGAATCCCTGTAATGTACCCTGCTAGTGTAGAAATATGTGTGAGTTGTAATACTTGTAATAGTTTTTTTTTTTTTACTTTTAGTTTTTTTTTAATAAACACACAAACAAGTGATCCAGATAGTAGTCGAAATAACAATAAAGTGTAGAAATTCGCCATTCCATTTATATACCTGTTTAAAAGCATGGGAGTGGTTTACTATGGTAGCTGTGCTGTAAAAGACAATTAGCATGTTTACCTGCTAAATACCTCTTCCCCCATATACCAGTGTGATATTCGACACAGTGCTGCCCTTCTTCAAACTGTGTGATTCCAAGATATGTTAAACTAAACTGAACTAGATTAAAAGTTAAAGTAAAAATTACAGTTAACATAAGTCTTCAAAATTCCTTAGAAATCTTTTCCAACATCATTTAGAAACATTTGTAACATAGATCACTTTCATCCATTAGAACTTCTTCAGGTTTGAGTGTCAAGTGGGAAAAGCAACTGAAAAATAATATTTAAATAATATAAAACTAAACATTAAAAGTTAAATAATAGTTTTAGCAATTATTAATGTGTAATTTTTAATTTAACTTTTAGTTTAGTTTAGTTTAGTTGAACATATCTTGGAATCACACAGCTTGAAGTAGGGCAGCACTGTGTCGAATATCACACTGGTGTATGGGAAAAGGAGTATTTAGCAAGTAAACATGCTGGTTGTCTTTTACAACACTGCAACCTTAGTAAGCCACTCCCACGCTTTTAAGCATGCTTTTAAAACAGGTATATAAATGGAATGGTGAATTTCTACACTTTTATTCTGTTTTTTTCAACTACTATTTGGATTGCTTGTTTGTGTGTTTTTAATAAAGGAGATTCAACTTGATCTAGCTTGAGCTTCCCTACTTTCATTAGTGGATTTTTACTTTGAAAAGATTTTAAAGAAAGTGTTTCTACCACCTGTTATTAGGTGGGATATTCACAGTATTGTTTTTTATTGGGTATCTGAACTCTATGGAATATTCGATGTTCCACACAGACAAGTTTCCTCATTATTTGCTTTTGGACCCAGTATATTGACAGACTGGGTTTGTGAGACTTTGAGGGACACACCACAGACTTTGTTTCTATTTGCTCTTTGCCTAACTTTATTTATCTCACCACTCCAGTCATTAATATATGTAACAACAGTTCTCCAAGCTGTGCCAAATGCACAAGTGCAATCATCATCAGCAAGTCTAGAATTACTTGTAATAATGGTAAGCAAATCATCCAACTTTTTACATGAGGAGCACAGATCACCAGTGTTATCAGGTGTTACCTTTAAATATACATTGCATTTATTACACTATAAAAGATATTTGTGCTTTAGCAAATCATTAATGGCATACTCATTTAAGGAATCCATATTCAGCTTCAAACAAATACAAAATGATAAAAGAAAAGACTAATCAAAAGCAGTAATCACAGAACTCAGAGAGAATTTAAGTCAAATTCTATGAGAAAAATCACACTAAAGTTGTTCTGACCGTACAATTCTGAAAGTCAGACAAAAGCTGCAATTGCTTTACATCTCACTACCACCTGCAGTTGAACTTCTTTTTAATAGTAAAGATCTTCTTCTTCTTCTTTCGGATTTTTCCAGTTAGGGGTTGCCACAGTGGATCACCTGTCCGCTCGTGATTGGCAGTGGAGTTTTTACGGTGTTGAGTTGCCAGCCCAGCGCCCAACCTTCCACAGAAGGCATACACACGCACGCACTCACACCTAGGGACAATTTAGAGTGTCCAATCCACCTACAGCATGTCTTTGGGATGTGGGAGGAAACCAGAGCACCCGGAGGAAACCCACGCGACCACAGAGGGGACATGCAGACACCGCACAGAAGGCACCCCAGCCGAGGATTGAACCGGAGAACCTTTTGCTGTGAGGCTGCAACGCTAACTGCTGCACCACCATAACAGTAAAGATCAATAAATCATAAACCAATATAGAATTGTTTAGATAAGCTTTCGCTCACTAACTGAGTGACTTAGTGGGCTACTGCAGTGTGCTGTAGTTGATAGAGATATGGGTTTGAGACTTGGCAGGGGTGATATTTTCCCAGCCTTGATGGAGTTGCTGCATATCCGTAAGACAAACTCCACTCATACAACCCACATGCAAAGCCTTAACCTAGTCTGTGACATCAATCGAACTTGCTGGTGGGATAGATTTGTGTCCCAAAGACTTCCCCATCTGCGGAATAGACTCCCTCTCCATGTCAAGCAGAATACGTCTTTAAGAGGAACCTGGACGACTTGATGGGGAACAGAAAATATACCCTTGAGATTCCACCTGGAAACAGGTGCTGACTTTGAGGGAACATGGGCGAAATTCTTGGCTAGGCTTATAATGGCCTCTGGGCCAATAGCCTAGTATCATCCTATGAACCCATGAAGCTAAGCTCTGGATTGTCCTCTCTGCAGTTTGTGTGAATTTAGAGCTGACTAGGCCCCTTGACATGGCTAGAGCTTGTCTGTCTAAAACCTATCCCTTTTTAACAACCAACAGTGAAAATTAAAGGGAAAATAACAAAATACAAATAAAAGTAAATCTTCTTGCCTACAAGCTATCCCGTCCTTCCTACAAACAGTGAAAAACAGTGGTAAAAAATAAAATATAAATTCAAATAAAATTTATCTTACCAGTCAACTTCACAGTAAATCACAAACCAAGATAAGATTATTTAGATAAGCTCTATCTTAACAGCTTTTATTGCATATCAGTATAATGTAAATACTTTAGTTTCAGAATTTCATTTTCTTAACAGAAAGATGTTTCAAAGTTTTAAGTAGTATAGTTCAAAAGCATTCAAGTACTGAAGTGTATGATTTAAGCTACATAGATTACTGTAGTGAGTATCTAACTGTAGTATGTTCAGATATAGGCTTATTATCTGTTTTTAGTTGTCAGTGCTTAATAGATCAACATATAATGTTCAATATTTTTGGACACTGTACTATGCTGTTTGTTTGTATGCCGTGAACCTAATTCTTCTGACTTGCAAGGTTAAGACAATTTAGGATAATACTGTTGAAAGAGAAGTATGTATGTTTTTTTTCTGTCCAAAGAACACAACTGAGAATGGCGCAATATTTTTAAAGGAAAATATTTTATGTGACTTTTCCATGATTATTTCTGAAATAAGTAAAATAGTTTATGGAGTTATTGCTGGGCAGCAGCACTAACTCCCTGTTGTCCCTAAAGGGGGAAGAGTTGTATAGGCCAACGACTTTAAGCATCAACTGTGGTGCACAGTATCCTCAAAATAGGTGAACATGGATCAAGGACTGATTGTTGTGTCAGGGCTAGCTACTCAATTGTGTAGAAAATAGGTTCTAAGTGATTCAGTCGAGTTGACTAATGTCGCAAACAATGGGCATGGGGTATGGGCCAGTAATAAGTGGGATGAGAACCCAGCTTACGCCAGTGTTTGCCAGGGAACCATGTTAATGGTGGAGGGGTGTATGTGCCCCTATATTAAACCTAGCATCCCTGGGTCAAAAGGCTACTGGCTGACCTGTGTCCAGTTGCCCAGATTAAGTTACCTGGGATAGCTCTGTTGACTGAAAGCGGGACCAATCAACCTGCCAAACATGAATGAAGAATGGCTACCGTCAATGTAGGTTTACTGAGAGGACACAGCTTGGAAGTGGATGACATGATGGTAAAGAGGAGGCTGGACATCCTGTGTATCCAGAAAACAAGATGGAATGGCAGTGCAGCAAAACCACTTGGCTTGGGATTCAGAGTCTACTCCTCAGGAGGAGGACAGGCTAGAAAAAATGGTGTGGGAATTCTAGTAAGGCAGAGGCATCAGAAAACAGTGAGAGGTGTCATCTGAATTAATGACAGACTCATGGCAATCAGGTCACAGTGTAAGGATAGGGCACTATTCATAATGGCCTATGCCACCCAGCAGGGTTGAGAAGTGAGGAGAAGAGTGCATTCAGGCAGTCGTTACAAGACCTGCTAATCATTTTCTTTTGGTATTGTGGCATCTTCCTTGGAGAAGGGAGAATGCTGCTCAGTGCTACGCTAATACCAGTCTGCTACATATTCTGAGAGCTCAATCATGTCTCTCTTCATATAGGCTAGGGAGGGTCTATATTACATAATTGATCTTTTAAAGGTTGGACGTCATATGGTCAACATTATATGATCAAACTTTTAAAAGTTCGAAAATGTAATAATAAATCAAAGAAAAAACCTACCTGAGCAGTTTAATCAGGGAGGCAAGCCCCCCTGCACCCTCCATGTGGGGGGTGCAGCTCTTACACCCACCGCTCTTTAAACATACCAACTCCGAGATCGCACTACAGTGCAGAAAAAGGAAATCTTCCCATTCCGCACCATACAGAGATCTCTGTTGAAACGTTCGAACTTTTAAAAGTTCGATCATATGGTGTCGACTATATGACGTATGAACTTTTAAGAGTTCAACAACGTGATATAGACCCGCTAGGGAGGTATGTCTCAGGTCATTTATGCTCACATGGATTTTGACTGAATCATACTGGTACTTATGGTCTAGTGAACTGAATGCTTGCATAATCTGGTGAATTCTGGCCCCTGACAGGCAACTAACTGTGATCTTTTTCTTATTTAGCTTGGTGACAGGGGCATTAATGTGTCCCCTATAACCAAAAGCCAGGAAAAAAGAGGCCATTGTTCCCCTCTACCCATCACTCATTAGACCCATTATAGAGTACAATGCCTCTTTTGGTATGTACCTCACAAGACATCTACAACAACTGGAAAGGCCGCAGAAATATGTCACAAAGAGAATTACCAGCCTCAAACAATGCCCTATGCAGACTGTCTCAAAAAACTCCAGCTTTACTTCGTTGCATATCGCCTACTCAGAGGCGATCTCTGCCTAACATACAAAGCTATGTCAAACCCAAAGCTGTTGGACATGCTCCACTTAAGGAAATCCTAATCCCTCCGAGCTACATGCTCTAGGGACCTAAACCTTGTCACCACAATAAACAGAACATGCTGGAGGGATAGATTCCTGTCCCAGAGACTTCCCATACTCTAGAACAAACTACCTATCTATATCAAACAAAGCTCCTCATTAGCACTCTTCAAGAAAAATCTTGAAATAGGAAATTCACCCCAGGGATCACTTCTGTGGCTCTGCTTGACAGGGGCACAGCAAAATAATTTTCTTGGGTGGCGAAAGCCAGGGTACCTTTTTGGCTAGTCTTATATAGGCCCTAGGGTGAATAGCCTAGTACCTACCTGTGAATCTATGAACTTATGAAAATATTGGGTTGTGTGGTGTTATGCCTTATGGTCTCAGTAACTGAGGCACTATGTGGAGATGTTTTATATATCACGGTGGGTGTTGTCTTGTTTGTGTAGACACGGAGTTGATGAGGACCTTGTCTGGGAGTTCTTTGAGGTTTTGGTAAGTTACATGTGACCATCTCTGCATATATGGGTCTATGTGTCTGGTTATTAGTTAGTGTGGTGAGTGTTGTGTGTGTCAGTGACACTCTGTTTGACATTATTTTGTGTATTTATGTGAGACTGTTGCCTCTAGTGACATTGTGTAACTACATCTCTTACATACTGTATTCATCTGCTCTGGAATTAAGTGGTTGGCAGTAAACATGAAGCAATTGCCTCAAGATGCTCATGTTCACCAAGTTGACTGAAGCTCCTATCCATGGTTGCTAGCCCTTAATACATGTTTTACAAAGGATTGGGTGGGTCTATGCAAGCAGATGAGGTTTGGTTGCTTTAAGAAGTATAATCTACAGCTAACTGATGCAGAGATGTTGCTCAGCATATAAACCATTTGGTTCTTGAGCAGAGAAAGACTGCGGAAATTTCAGACAGGGTACTTACAGGTTTGGGCACTGTAATAGTGTAATCTACAGCTAACTAAATGAGGCGATGCTGCTCAATGCTCAAATCAATTGCTCCTTGAGCAGCACAGGACTGTGGGAAATTTCAGAGATAGTTCTTATAGGGAAAAATACAACTTCTAAGCTAAGCATCTATTTTATGGTTCCCTAATACTTGGGCTCCAAAACAGTCAATTTTACATTAAGACAGAATATCTGCCTGGGTTCAAATACCACTCCTGGTATAGTTTTACAGGAATAATGGCTAAGCAGTAGGAACTTGAGTGCAGTTCAGTTCTAACCCCCCCCCTCCATCCTTGTTTCAAGCTTCAAACAATGATTTCATTAAACTTGAACAAGCAGAGGAAAGTTTTGCTACACCTCAGCAAGATGCCCTTTCTCAGAACTATTAAGGAGTATGAGGAGAAAGTCTGATTTGTTTTTGTTGGGGGTTGGCATTATAGCTAAAGTGTTTGTATTACAGATCCAAGGTGCAGGGTTTGATTCTCAAAGGAGATAATTGGTTAGGTTTAAAATGGCCAAATGGGCAGTTAGCCAAGTATGAACTTATGGACCTTATGAACTTGCTTGGCCGTGCTTATTTTGTGGAAGGGTTGGCATAATAGTTACAGTATTTACCTCATAGACACAAGGCATAGAGTCTGATTCTCACCTTTGAGGGAAATTACACTTAATATTGTCCATGAGGGCAACTAGCCTAATACTTAACCTACAAGCCTAAGTCTCAATTTGTGTAAATACATTCTTAAAAGTGTTTTCTTTGTAAAGTTATAAGTTCATAACATTTATCTTTGAAAATCTGATAGCCTTGTAAAAGTATACATTTGCAACATTTAATTTAAAAAAAATGACTATCTGAAAAATGTGTCTTTGTAAAACTTTTCTATTTTTCTGCAGTTGGTATCCACAGGCCTCCACTGAAAATGGATACTACAGAAAACATATGTCAGTAAGTTAATAAATATTTTCCCAAAACAACATTACTGTTTGAAGTACAAGAGAATGAGATGCATAACTTAGTCAGACTATCAAGAGACAGACAGAGGGATGGAGGAATAGGGATCACTGTTATCTTTCATAAAAAGTAGGGTTAATTTACTAGAGTGCTGAAATGTCATATAGGTGAATTCTTAGGACAGCATTTTGGATGCAACCTCTATAAATGCATGTGTTATTGAATGTTGGTACATTCCCTGTGTAAAGGCATGTGACAATCAATGTTGGAGTATCATCTGTAAAAATGCAGGTAATATTGAGTGCTGCAGTACCACCTGTGTACAAGTAAGGTGGCTATGCACCCTGGAAAAACACCTCTATAAATGCATGGGACAATATATGCTACAGTACATCTGCGTGCCTGCAGGTAACTATGCACTCTAAAGAACCACCTTTAAAAATCCAGGAGAGAATATTTGCTGAAGAACCAGATGTACGAATTCAGGTGTCCATGTGTGCTGGTGCACTGTTTTTATAAAAAGAAGCAAACATATATGCTGAAGGGAAACAGCTAGAAAGGTGCACTGTTTTTATAAAAAGAAGCAAACATATATGCTGAAGGGAAACAGCTAGAAGGGCACTTAAAGGAAGGACTGAAAGTTACCAAGTAATTAATTTGGCTGTAGAAGTTAAGACAGAAGAGCTAACACATAGTGAAGTATGGCTGGATGGATGGATGGATGGAAGGATGGATGGATGGATGGATGGATGGATGGATGGATGGATGGATGGACACGGCACTCAACTTGTATTATTAAGACAAGACACTCCTTTAACACTGTGCATATGGTGCTTAATACATCAAGGAGCAGTAAGCTGTAAAGATAACCAGAAATGCAGATGAGTACACAATAGTTTGACTGAAAAACACTGGACTAAATTCTTTCTTTTGTCCACGAGTACCCATCAGGCTTGAAAAATGCCTATAAGACCTAGTTCTGATACTATGTTTAAAAAATATATATTTACACTTTTTGGAAAACTACATTTTTTCAAAGAACGATTCTATTCCAGCTGTATTAAAACAGAAGCCATTCGATGTCACAGTGAAATCAGTGATTCAGCAGAATGTAGTAAATCAGTTTTGATTTTCTAAGCAATTTTCTTTTAGGGCATGACCTCACTACCATTCTACTAATTCTTCACATAAATGCTCTCATCGCCCAATACCCATAACTTAAAAGTCATGACCTTCTAGCTATCTCTGCCTTCAAAGTTATCTGCGTTATTACCCCTTTGCTTTCCATTTGCTTCCACCCACATAATGAAAAATCTCAAAGGACAAAAGACTGTTGTTCTTTATCTGCTTTGCTTTCTGGGCTTCATTAGTGATAGATAAATGTCACTCATTTAAATAATAATGCTTTCATGCTAAGAATATACATTTGCTTAACTATGTATCATCTGGCTTCATTTTACGAAAGGCTTTCCTGTTTGGACAGCTCTTATGCCTCTTGATTCTTATTGTTTCTTTGCATGGATTTTAGTGTGTTTACCCTTCGTTGGTTGCTTACTGTCCAGATCACCTGGCTGAGTAAGATTTGACCCTGCTGTTTAGCAATCCTGCATTAAGGAACAGTCCTGTTTGCATACACTTTTGCACACTTGTGATAGGACCACACAATTGCTGCAATAACAGCAACTGCACAGTATGGAAGAACTTAATACAACACTGCCTTCTATGGATGTATACATCCCCTCCCTGACAGTGTTACACTGTGAATCTGATCCAAGATAACTTCAGATAGATGAAATACCATGCAACTTGCTAAGAACATATCTCTTGGGTTTAGAAACAAAGATCATAAACATCACCCTCTTAAGCATCTTAGTCCCAAACCATAGCAGTGAAGTACAGCATCATGCTTTGTTTTCTACTCTTGTTACACCCAGTTACACTCCAGCTTAGCTCACAATCTGCCATCATTCCTCTGCCCAATATCCCTATCTCATAGAATGATAGGATCATAGGATTATAGGAGGTTACCAGGCTAATGGTCCTGGACCCTTACAAGCCCAGCCAAGAGTTTATCCCCAAAAAAAGAAACCTCAGTCAACATATTTTACTCCTGTCAATGAGAGACACATGTGAAACCCCTGGGACAAATTTGTGGTTTCCCATCTACTCATCAAGGTTGCGCTTCAAGAAGGTCAGCAAGGAATTCTGTTTGACATTTATGGAAAGTCTATTCCAGACTCAAACAACAAAGGAAGACAGCACCAAAAGAATGAAGAAAACATAATTTATTGTGACAACACCATATGAGTAGAGTGCAAAGCACTATACCCAAAAATTCAGACCGGTTTCGGCATCAATGTGCCTTCCTCAGTGATAACAGCAAATGCATTCGACAAACAACATTTTATATCCTAAATCACAGACATCTGTCAATTCAATTGGTTAATTACAGATGGTGGGGAGAATAAAACACCCAGTCTAATTATCCAACTTCTCTCTTTTTGGTTAAGTAAGACATGCCAACCAAACTTATTAGTCCAATCACCTTGTATTCTGTCAATAATGATAAATCTAAACTGTGCAGCACCATGATTTACAGAATGCTTGTAAAGGGCACTAGAAGCCCTCTTGTTCCTGATATCACTCATATGCTCAAATATATGAATACGGAAGGGGTGTGAGGTTTGACCAATATAAAATGCCGAACATGAATATGTCACCAAATAAACAAGCCAATCAGAGCTACTGTTGGCCAAAACTTTAATATCATACACTGTACCTGTATTTTTGCTAGTAAATTGTTTGGACTTCATATGGTGTTGCCACAATAAATTATGTTTTCTTCACACTTTTGTTGCTGGCCTCCTTTTTTGTTTGAGTTTTGAATATTTTGGCCTTTTGCACCTGCCGTACATGCGGAGCTAGTTTTGCTGACAGTTCCTTGTCTCCGCTGTTGACTTTTGAGTGTGGAGCATTTCTTATCAGTGGCAGAATCACTGTGGAGCTTCATTTTGATCACAGCTTTGTCTTTCTGGGTTGTTATTGCTGTTAATAGGGTGCAGTGAATTTGAAAGTTTGCGGATTGTGTGTTTTCTACTTACATGGTTTCTGGATATCGGCATTTTGGAGAGGTTTCATTCTGTTTACAAGGATGCAGCTATATTAATTTGTGAAGATTTGCTTTTGTAACTTTGGTGATGTTAATACAGCCATCAATGACTTTTTTCATGTTGGCCATGCGACTGAATTAGTTTGGACTTTGAAGAATTATTTGTTGGTCTTTGCTGACTGATTTTTATGTCATATTTTCTACCACCAGGTTTACTATTATGGATTGGGCCTAGTAGTAGTTTTCAGGGCAATTTACAGACTGGTACTATGAGGACAGAGAGTTAATTTTCAGAAGCTGTATGCTAAGTGCTATGTTCGGGTTGGGAATATGTTTCAACTGTGAATAATTTAAATTTTGTTCTCATGGATGTCAACATAGTCATCCATTATATATTGTTGTTTTGGTCTTAATAGCTACTATTGCCATGAATCTTATTTATCACCAGTAAATTCAGTGAACTTTTTGAAAGAACTATAATTGGAATTGGTGTGTGTTGGAATATATCAGACATTTACACTGTGGATCAGGCTAAGCAGCAGTGTTTGGGGCAATTTATGAACTGATACTATGGGGACAAAGTGTTAATTTTTAGAAGCTGTATGTCAATTTTTGAGTTTGGGTTGGGACTATGCTCCAACTCTATGCTTTAACTATATGCTTCCACTGTTAATAATTTCAACTTTGCTTTTGTGGATGTTAACACAGTTGCCATAGACTTATAATACGTTGTTTGGGATTCAGTAGTCACCATTGTTCTATGTAATTTATCAAGAGTTAATCTAGTGACTTTTTGAAGGGACCATCTTTGGAACTGAGAGGTGTTGGAATTTATGAGGCATCTATATTGCTGACTATAGATTTAAATCTTATTTTTCCCCATGTCAATTTTGAGGTTTATATTCTATATAACCTTGTTTGGTATATTTTTTCTTTGGATTTACAACTGTATGTTATTTGACATGTTATAACATTTTCCCACAATAGTCATGCTGCAAGTCATTGTTTGGCATTAATTTGAGTAATAAGACTTGTACTAAGAGTATCAGTGTATAAGATTTGAATTGTCTATTACTTATTTCACCAATTCATGTTTGGGATAGTTTTTATCTACTACTTTTTGTTGTCGATTTTTCAAATTGGTATTGGCCTATACTGTATATTGTTAGACCTGTTCAAATGATCATGCTAATTTAGACATATGAATTTGGTATAATCGGATATCCATATGTTATATTTTTTTGTGATAGCTTTATGCTGCATTGTGTTTGTTTAGCAATACTTTTTAGTGTTGCATGCACTATTATATGGTTTCTGAAAGGGGCCTTTGTGACAACTGATCTTTCATTTTGGTAGAGTCCCTATATTAGTCTTTATTTGTTAACTTATTTTGAATTATACTTTTTGACTATTGATTTGATTACAATACTAAAGGTTTTTTCGGCTGACAAAGATGACTTACATGCTTTTGGGTTAGGTCCCCCTGGGGATGGAACTAATGATCCAGCTAGTATTTGCAATCTAAGTTTCAATAAGTTAACTAAGAGTATGAAGGGACTTAGAACCAATGTGTGGCACTTAAAGCTATTTAAAGCATATCAAACTAAGGGTATTACTCCCATGGGGACTTAGGATATGCATCCAAACCCTGGTCAGTAGTATTGATGAAACTTTAACAGAACAGTGGACTAAGGCCCAACAAAATGCTTCTATAGTTTAGTGGATATTTTAGTCTCATATTATGAGCGCATCATCGATAAAAGCATATTACAAGTAAGAACTATCTGTGAAGAGGCTAAAATGTATGAGGGGAAGACATATTATATCTCCTGTTTCAACTAGCTAACTAAGGAATTGTTTACCTAAGAGAACCAATTAAAGGAGAAAAAAATTAAAAAATGTAATTAGAACATGGGAGATTACCAGAAAGGTAGATCATTTGGCGCTACAAGATATGTTAAGTTTGCTAATCAGGATGCTATATATTCATCACACCAAAGGAAAAGACATAAGTTGATTCTTAAAAAATCCAAGACTAGCTTAAGTGGGACCTCGGGGATGATTCATTCCCTGCAACTGATATAGAAACATACCACATTCAAGGCTCCCCTAACCCCAAAAAATGAATTATGGATGCCCCTTTAGGGGGAGAAAACATAGGGGTGGAAGGAAACATAGGGCAAGCAGGCAATGGAGAAAACTTGTTGAAAATTTTGATACCACAATAGGTGGTACATGTAATGTGCATAATATCTCTTCGATACAACTAACTGATGTTGAAATACAACTGCTTAATAAAGGTTTGAATTTTGTACCCGGCTTTTTTGTGGGAGAAGATATTTTGGCTAATGATGTTATTGCTTTCTGTAGGTTACTAAATCGCAGATTACATTTTGGTTCTGATTCTAGCTCTCAAAGATCTACTGAATTTAGGTTCCATAAATCATCTTATACACCCCCTATGCATAAATATGTATCCATCTTTCAGGACTGTGTCCTAAAAGATTTATATTTTAGAACCAGTTTATCTCAGATTTTACCACATAATCTCTCTAAGATGGAACAACAGGTTTTGTTTAAACTTAAAAATAATAAGAACCTTGTTATTTTATCAGCTAATAAAGGAGGGGCAGTAGTTGTGATGAACTGGATATATTATTTTGCAGAGGATCAAAAACAACTGACTGATGGTAGATTTTATATGCATATGCTATTAAATCCTACCATGAGATTTAAGAAAGAGATTGATAGATTTCTTAAGACAGCATTGGATGAGGGCATTATTACTAACTCTGATGCATATCATCTTACAGTGTCTGACCCTAAATATCAATACTTATATTTGTTACCAAAGATACATAAAGATCTGTACAAATTGCCTGGTAGGCCAATTGTTTCAGGAAAAGGTTCATTGAGTGAACCTTTGTCGGCTTTCCTGACACAGTATCTTAAACCTCTTTTGGGCTTTGTTAGATCTAGAATACAGGATATTACCCATTTTTTGAAAATAATTTTGGATATGCAGTTAGAGCCTGGGTGGCGCTTATGTACAGTGGATGTTACATCACTTTATACCAATATTCTCCATTGGGCAGGTTTAGAAGCCCTTCAGTATTGGCTTGATAAGGTGGATTTGTACCCCCCAGGATTTAATACATTCTTAGTGTGTTTGGCTGAACATGTTCTCACTAAGGATGTGTTTTATTTCAATGGTGAATGCTATTGGCAGGTTAAGGGAACTGCCATGGGAGCATCATTTGCTCTCATTTATGCAGATTTATTCTTGGGGTTCTTGGAAGAGCAATTGATTTATGACCCTAATCATGTTACTTATTTGGATGAGATTGATATATAGAGGCATTATTTGGATGACTGTTGGATGGTTTGGAGGGCTGATGATATCTATCTACAGGAGTTCACTCAGTATCTTGATAATAAGTGGGGTATTGAATTTACAGTTAACCATGCGTTTGAAAAAAAAAATTTTTTGGATGTTACAATCACTAGGAATTTTGATAATACTCTTAGTAGCAAGGCATTTTGTAATCATCCTGAATACAATACCCTATTACATGCCACAAGTTTCCATCCACGTCACATTACATGGAACATCCCTAAATCCAAATTCTTACATGTTAGACGTATTTGCTCTTCTGATGAAACATATGAATATTATAAACGGGACCTTATTCAAAGATTTCAAATTAGGGGTTATCATTATGGTAATATAATTTCTGCCAGTAAACAAGAACACTAGGATGCTTCCGTAATCAGATTTGTTACCACTTTTGGGCAGAATGTCAAAATACTTAGAGATATTAAAGATCGGCATTGGAATATTTTATGTACATATAACACATTGTCAGAGATCCTCACACCTAGATGTCTTATTTCCTTTCAAAGGAGGCAGACAATGGGCTCTCATTTTAATCATTAGAAACACAGGGTAAGTACAACTGCTTTAGCAACAATTACCCATGACTGGTGGTCAACTGATAGGTTGTGTCCCTTGTGGACACTGTACATATTGTAAATATATAATCAAGTCCAAACAATTTACTAGACAAAATACAGGTACAGTGTATGATATTAAATTTTTGGCCAACAGTAGCTCTGATTGGCTTGCTTATTTGGCAATATATTCATGTTCGGCCTTTTATATTGGTCAAACCTCACGCCCTTTGCATATTTACATATCCGAGCATATGAGTGATATCAGGAACAAGAGGGCTTCTAGTGCCCTTTACAAGCATTCTGTAAAACATGGTGCTGCACAGTTTAGATTTGTCATTATTGACAGAATACAAGATGATAGGACTAATAAGCTTGGTTGGCATGTCTTACTTAACCAAAAAGAGAGAAGTTGGATAATTAGATTGGGTGGTTTGTTCTCCTCAGGTTTGAATCACCATTTGTAATTAACCAATTGAATTGACAAATGTCTGTGATGTAGAATATAAAATGTTGCTTGTTGAATGTATTTGCTGTTATCAGTGAGGAAGGCACATTGATGACAAAACCGGTCTGAATTTTTGGGTATAGTGCTTTGCACTCTACTCATATGGTGTTGCCACAATAAATTATGTTTTCTTCACACTTTTGGTGCTGACCTCCTTTTCTGTTTGAGTTGTGAATATTTTGGCCTTCCTTTTGCACCTGCTAGTTTTGCTGACAAGTCTATTCCAGAGATGGGGCAGCTTAGGGAGACAAACCTGTCTATTCAGCAGGTTTTGTTAATGTTGTATAGTAGATTTAGGCCTTTTGAGTGGGTAATGTACGAGGAGTTAGACTTACAGATATGAATCATCTCTAGTAGGGCAGGGTCTTATATTGCCTTGTAGATGAGACAGAAATCACCTCTGTGCAATCTGTATGATACCGAGTAGAGTGATAGTGATTTGAACCTGTCTGCATAGGACAGGTGTTAGAAGCCATGGATTTTCTTTCTGAGGTATTTATGTGGCATTTCCAGTTGATGCATGTGTTTGGAGAGATACATACCAAAGGGATATTGTACTCAATTATTGGCCTAATGAGGGAGGAGTACAGAGAAGTAATAACCTCCTTTTCTTCTGGATCAATCCCTTTACTTATGAGATGAACCAAGTAAAAGACTTTTTTGACCATTGCCTCTACATGATGGTTGAATGTGAGATTGTTGTCAATCTGTGCCCAGGTAGCACACTACAGGTTGTGTGCTTAGGGGGTTGCTGTTGATGTGGTAATCAGTAGGAAACGTGTTTTGCTGAATGGTATGATAATACATTTTTTTTGCATTTAACTTAAGGCCATGACTTTGGCACCAGTCATTTGGTGCTGTGAGACCCTCTTTAATATGTTAACATAATTTGGGGAGTCATTGACAGCACCCATCGTACAGTCATCCACAAACTTTGTCAGCCACAGGCCTTTTGTCTTTACCTGGACCTCTGAGATGTAGATGCTAAACAGTAGGTTCCAGGACAGAACCCTGGGGAACACCACTAGTGACAGGTCTGCTATTGCAGGTGGAGGTGTCTGTTTTGACCTTGTGGGTCCTATCAGTGAGCCAGTTGGCCACCCACCTGATGAGCTAGAGATTTACGCAAAGTTTTGTTAGCTCTTTGATGATACCTGAATGGGGGATTGTGTCAAAGGGTTTGGCTAAGTCAAGGTAAGCTATATGTACTGAGTTTCCCTCATCCAGGGCCTTGGTGACAGTCTCAAAGAAGTCAGCCAGGTTCAACAGGCAAGATCTGCCCTTGATGTATCTGAACTGGTTGGGGTCAAGTGATTGGAGATTCCCTATGTCCTTGTTTATGAGATCCAAAATAATACACACCATGGCTGTACAGATCAGTCTTGTCAAGCTAATGGGGTGATAGTTTCCTGGGTCAGTAGAGGCACCACATTTGTGCAAGGGGATGACAATGGCAGTTCTCCACTCTGCTAGAATGAAGCTTGCCATTAGGCTGAATAGTGTGCTCAATGGCGAAGTCAGTTCTTCCGGGAGATGGTGCAGAATTCAGTATGGGATACTATCAGGTCCCATGGAATCTGTGTTCTTTGACTTGGATTGGGTCTTTAACACTTGATCTATGGAGATGTGAGGTGCAGGACAAGTGTTGGCAATGTCACATGGGCATTTGGGGGGCAGGGGGGTGAAGTTTGAACTGAGCTTATCTATTAGTAGATTGGCTAAGTCAGCAGGATCAGTGTAAGGGTTACCATTAAGTACTAATTTGGAACAAACCTGGGCTTTTCCATGGAGGTTCCTGACATAACTCAAGAAGGCTTTGTGGTTTGCTTTTGTTTCATAGGCTAGTTTTGATTCATAATTGACTTTGGAGGTTTCACTAGTGATCTAATATTGATTGTTGAGGCTAAGGAGGGGAGTTTCTACAATTGGGACAACAGTCTTTTCCTTTAGTTGTAAAGTTTGCTGATAGAGAATATCCATCAGACAGGTTTGTGTTTCTTTGAGGAGCAAGTTTTAGTTCTGTTGGGTATGGCTGAGTCCATGTAGTTGTACAGGTGCTTATATACTGCATTGGCATACTGTTTAGCATAGCTGTCTGCATCCTCTGAGGGAGAGTGCTGTGTGAAGCTACTGATACTCTCACTTAGGAGGTTGTATTCAGCTTCTGACAAGTATTTTAGCCTGGTTATGGCTGGGGGTGGGGGGGGGGGTTGGGTGGGATAGAAACTTTGAATAAGTCAGACTAATGATCTCATCTCACCAGGGAAGAACTTACTATGGAAGTGGTACAGAGGTCACCCATGTTGCTGAGAACCAAGTCCAGAATGTTATCTCCCCTTGTGGAGGATAAGATAAGCTGCTCTAGTGTGGTACGACTGATGAAGTCAAGTAACAATTGAGTGAGTGCATTAGTGCAGGAATATTTCACCCAGTCTATGGTGGGGTAGTTGAATTCACCAAGGATTAGGGTGTTAGGGGGTACATTGATGGAGTCAAGTAGGTCCACGTAGAAGGAGTAGGTGTCCTGAATCATGAAGGGGGGTCTATAGCTGGCTATAACTTGGATGGGTGTATTGCCAACTGCCAGTTGCATCTGGAGTAGTTCTAGTGTATCATGCTGGCAAACCAGTCTGGAGGTGTGCTTGTCTTTAATGAAGATAGAGACTCAAACAGTCTTAGTCTTCCCGACCTTATTTTCAGGTTGGAATATGTGAAATGAGGTATAGCATGGTAAGGCAGGGGTACTCTCTGCAGCCTTGAACAAAGTGTCTGTGACTGCACATATCTTTGCATCTTCCAGTGCAAGGAGAGCCTCCAGTGAGTGCATTTTCTGGTTAAGGCTCCTATCATTAAGCAGCATGACCTTCAATTTACTTTTTGACACATCTTTTATGATTTTTCTTTGGGACATTGGCAAGAGCCTTGGACAGAATCTGAAATCCCAGGGGTGACAGGTGGAGCTCATCTGTGGCAAAGCATCAAGGACTGTCAACCATGTCATCCCAGGCATGAAAACAAATGACTCCAAGCCACAAGTGAGGTAAAGTTAGCACTTTTGTTTACTTAATTTAGCAAACTTCTTCAGACAAACAAGTTAAAACAACAAATCACCTAAATAGGCAACCATCAGTGACATCATCAAATATGAGTCTACAATCCACCCACATTTAAAGCTAAATACCCAAATTTGTATAAAAAGTTAAATACATTTATATATAAAAACATAATATGCAAAAAACACAAAATAGATTGCCAAAGCACCATCGGATATGAAAAATTTGTAAAAAACCAACATAGGAAAAAAAAAACTATATATGTATATTAAATAATGTAAACATATATATATATATATATATATATATATATATATATATATATATAAAAATAACTAAATTAGCAACTATTCCACGGAGTTACCATGCCACTCAAGCAGTAGCCAAGAACAGCAGCAAAAACCAGTCCATTAAGATCAGCAGCGAAAAGCAGCAGCAGGTGTCAATTCAAGCAAAAAAACAGTGCTGGTATAATATAAAAACTCAGGTTTATTGTATATAAACAGTAAGCGCCTTCACTTAGGAGCTTCTTCAGACCAAAAGATTCAACTTAGCAGAGAACCACATTAAATACAAAGAGAACCCACCCCAATCAATTATGTAAATGAACACAATTAAAGATACAACCCAACATAGCTACAACTATACCATTCTAACTAGTAAAAGTCTAACTAATATAAATAAAAATACTTAAATATACAAATATATATATATATATATATATATATGAACATGAACATGGCTCTAAAAATATCTACATGATGCCAATACATAAAAACAATAAAAAAGAAGGAGTATTATTTATGTAACCTCCTTCAATTCAGGGCGGATTTAATGGAAACCCTCTCATTTAACCCTCTACCTCTATCTGCCTGTTTACCCCCTGGTGTGCTGGTTACTTTGTTACTTTTTATAGTATATATATATATATATATATATATATATATATATATATATATATAATAAAAATAAATATATAATCACACATTTACAGTCACAAAAGGAACTACGACTCCAAAACAGGAATCCACAGGATAAATAGTGAATGCCAACCACAGTGTTCAAGTAAAACGGCAATAAGGCACAAACCAAGAACCCGCTACTAGTGTAGGCAAAAGACAAAGCACACTGCGAGTAAAATAAATAAAATAGATGATTTAGTCCACCACACAACAGCAGCAAAAAACACTTGGACTCACCAGGTCCACTGGCTTCTTCAGAGTCCTAATTAACATCCCAACTTGCTTCAAATAAATACTGATTGACTGCCAACATCAATCAATTTTCCAATTAATCAATCTTTAACATCCACAAAGCAAACAACTTAAAACAACATAGAGGCTTAATAAACCTAAGAATTCTAAGAATAACATCAGCCGAAAATTAATTGTAAATAAATTAAAATTAAAATAAAAATAATATGAAAATAGAAAATAGAATGAAAATGAAAATCTTGTACAACATTTCATTCATAAAAATAATAAAATAAATTCAATACATATAAATATAATTTACCCTTACCAAACTAACAATAGTGTTTCATTTCATTGAATGGTTGTGTTTTATTAATAATATATACTATGAATTTTTTGGATAGCCTATTTCAAGGTGTTATTACTGAGGAAGAATACCATTACCTTGTGGTAAAATTTCCAAAAATGCCAAAATTTTTTGGTATACCAAAGGTGCACAAGGGTACTGACCATCTTCAGTTTCGACCTATTTTTTCTGCAAAGGGTTCGAAGACTGAACCCTTGGCTTCATATGTTGATGTACATTGTAAAAAGGCAATATTAGATGCAGGGCATATACTGAAAGATTTGTGGCATTGTCTAGAGAGACTGAGTGGGGTTGACATGGTGGATATCAATAGTTTTGGATTTCTGACAATAGATGTTATCAACCTGTTTTCTGTCATCCCCCACCAGGCTGGTCTCAAACTGTTCTATGATAGTCTTTTCTCGAGCTCCAGTTTTGATCTGAGTAAACTGGAGACTTGTCATGGATTAATGGGGCTTGTTCTGGAGAACAACTTTTTAACATTTGAGGGTGAAATGTATAGACAGCAAACTGGGGTGGCAATGGGGGCACGTTGCGCCCCAGTATTTGCAAATTTGGTCCTCTTAGCATGGGAGAAGGAGAATATATTTAATTCGAGCTACGTTGAAAACATTCTACTTTATAACAGGTTTCTTGATGATTTACTCATCCTATGGTGGGGTGATGAAGAAAGTGTAGTGGAGTTTATGGCATATTTGAACATGAGTTCTGATTTTCTTAAATTTACATATAATTGGAGTCCAGAATGTGCTAATTACTTGGATATTGAAATTTCAAAAAATGACTCAGGGCTCAATAGTAACATTTATAGAAAACCGAGTTATGCAAACTCTATGTTGCACTTTACAAGTTGTCACCCTTTACATCAAAGGAGGGGATTGGTAAAGGGCCAAATGGTTCGGCTATCCAAGTTAATCAGTGACGACACAGTGTACAAAAAAGAGATGCACACACTGATTGGTCTATTTCTTGAAAGGGGTTACCCGTTAAATTTGTTAATCAAAATTAAACGGGAAGTGTATAAAAAGAGGAACACCAGATATGTCCCAATTTTGAAAGCAAAAGTCTCCCAGATTGACTGTAACAATGTAAACGAGGCTTTGGAGAAGGAAAACAAATCTGGGTGTTGTCCAAAATTTGTTTTACAATACAATGAAATCTCCTTGGGCATTCGTTCAAGTTTGAACAGTTTATGGGAGCATTTTTTGAGTAGGGATACAAGGAATATATTGGGTGACACCCCTACTATAGTTTTCAGTAGGGGTTCTAATTTAAAAGATATTTTGGAAAGAAACTGGGGTGGTACTAGACGTTCCTTCATGAACAAATGTGGTTGTTGCAAATGGTGTAGGTACATAGCTGTAGGGGCTTACATCACTGTAAAAGGTTTTGGGCGAACCATTGCTTGTCTAGGTATGTGTAATTGTCAAACTAAGAATTGTGTCTACATAGCAACTTGTATGTCATGCGACACATTCTATGTCGGCATGACAACGAGAAGCTTGAAGGAAAGAATTCGAGAACATTGTGGTTCTATAAGAAGAGGGGATGAACACAACACACTCTTCTTACATTCTCAAAAATGTCATGGGTTCAAAAAGTTTTTGTTCTTTATAGTTGACAAGGTCTATTCTGATTACCAAGGTGACATTAAAAATCATGTGGCATTGCGTGAAATGGAGTGGCAGATTAGATTGAATGCCACTAGGTCACCTGGGATTAATGAGAATATTTCTTTGAAACCTTTGTTGAAATTCAGGGCAGGTTTAATATGAACTCCAATTTATTGTATTATTTATTATTAAGCACTATTTAATACTAAATTATTCAATATTATTTATTTAAGATTAGGAAGGTTAGATTCAAGATTCATAGTATATATTATTAATAAAACACAACCATTCAATGAAATGAAACACTATTGTTAGTTTGGTAAGGGTAAATTATATTTATATGTATTGAATTTATTTTATTATTTTTATGAATGAAATGTTGTACAAGATTTTCATTTTCATTTTATTTTCTATTTTCATATTATTTTTATTTTAATTTTAATTTATTTACAATTAATTTTAGGCTGATGTTATTCTTAGAATTATTAGGTTTATTAAGCCTCTATGTTGTTTTAAGTTGTATGCTTTGTGGATTTTAAAGATTGATTAATTGGAAAATTGATTGATGTTGGCAGTCAATCAGTATTTATTTGAAGCAAGTTGGGATGTTAATTAGGACTCTGAAGAAGCCAGTGGACCTGGTGAGTCCAAGTGTTTTTTGCTGCTGTTGTGTGGTGGAATAAATCATCTATTTTATTTATTTTACTCGCAGTGTGCTTTGGTTTTTGCCTACACTAGTAGCGGGTTCTTGGTTTGTGCCTTATTGCCGTTTTACTTGAACACTGTGGTTGGCATTCACTATTTATAATCACACATTTATACATATGTGCACAAAATTATATATATGTGTGTATCACACTCCATCCATACAAACATACATACATTCATACAGTACAATACAATATAATGAACAATATACATGATTAAACGGGGGCCACATATTACCTAGCCAAAGATTTCAGCTTGAGAATACATTTAATGGATAGACTATCATTGAGTCCCAGGGGGGGCATGTGCATTAAGTCTAAGCTGCCAGGCTAATTCTTTCTCATCAAGTCTCAACGATAATGGCCCCGCCAACATCATCCAAGCCAACCTTATCTATAGCCATAAACAAAAATTCACGGATAGGGTTAATTTTCACATTCCTAGCCAGGGCATTATTTAAATTCAGTTTCCCAATTCTATACACATGTTCATAGATCCTATTTTGCAGGGGTCTCTCTGTCCTACTGATATAAAATGCTGGACAATTTTGGCAAGTACCCAAGTAAACAACCCCCTTTGAATCACAATGAAACCTTTCTTTGACAGAATAATGTTGGTCACGTACCATGAAGGTATTAGCAGTTTTAATATATTTACAAAAATGACAACATCCACATTTAAACATACCAGGATGAGGGGAATGGTGGAGGGACATACAGCCTTCCACTATTGCTTTCAAATTCCAGCCCTTCTTAAAAACCACCTTGGGATCATCCCCCACTCTATCTCTAATGGTCATGTCCTCATGTAAGAAGCACCAATTCTTAATTAAAATAGATCTAATTAGGGGTGCATCCAATGAAAAAGTAGTAATAAACCCAAGGTTAATACCAACACCCACCTGTGATCATGGGGACCTCACATTCACTAAGACATCAGCTAAAGTAGCTTAAGTGACTGGGATGGTATGCCCCTCATGAGGAATCAAAGGATCCTCCCCTGGTTGGCTGACAATACAACCAGAAAAATTTGGTAATGTCTCACCTACATGTCATTGATGTCCACCCTGGGCCCCAAACAGAAGTGGTCTAAAGAACCCATCATTCCTTTTCATATACACCTCACTAATCAACTGGTTAACAAGTCCCTTTGGGTAACCCCTCTTGATAAACATATCCTTCAAAAGGTTACACTCAACCTGGAGCTCAGACTCAAGGGACACCATTCTGGCTGCCCTAACAATTTGACCCTTGACAACCGCCCTTTTCTGGTAAAAGGGGTGGGAAATGGTGTAGTGTAGGAAGGCATTGGAATAGGTAGATTTCCTAAAAATCTTAGAAAGAAATCTCCCATTAGATCTATCATTAATAAGTTCAATGTCTAAGTAAGCTATTTTATCATTTTAGAAATCCTAAGTGAACTCCAGAAAATTGGTAAATGTCGTGATATGCCCAAAAAAGGCTGATGCCATGGGCTTGTCACCTTTAACATATCATAAAATAACGGGTGTACCAGACCACCCTATGTTGGAAGGTTACATCCCTAAATAGAACATTTTTCTCCCAGTATGCCATCACTGTATTAGCAAAGGTAGCACCACAGGGAGAGCCCATGGCAATGCCAGTTTTTTGTAAATAATATTCTTTATTAAAAATAAAATAGTTGTTACTGAGCACCAAGTCCAACAAATAATCAATCAACCCAATAGTGGGACCATCCACTTGTTTCTCCAACAAATAATCCCTGACCCAATTACAATGTCTTGAGGGATTACAGTGTATAAATCTCGAACATCAATTGTGAGGATTTTATACTCACTGCTGTAAGGCAAATTATTGATGGCTTTCAAAAAGGCCCAAGAATCTTTACATGTGTATAGTATTGGGAAACTGAATTTAAACAATGCCCTGGCTAGGCATGTGAAAATTAAACCTACCCATGAATTTTTGTTTATGGCTATAGATAAGGTTGGCTTGGATGATAGGGGGACCATTATTGCCTTGAGGAGAAAGAATTAGGCTGGCAGCTTAGACTTAATGCACATGCCCCCCCCCCCCCGGGACTCAATGATAGTCTATCCATTAAATGTATTCTCAAGTTGCAATCTTTGGCTAGATAATACGGGGCCCCCGTTTAATTGTGTATATTGTTCATTATATTGTATTGTACTGTGTGAATGTATGTATGTTTGTATGGATGGAGTGTGATACACACATATATATAATTTTGTGCACATATCTATAAATGTGTGATTATATATTTATTTTTAATTTTATATATATATATATATATATATATATATATATATATATATATATATATATATATATATAGATATAGATATGTATATATATATATATATATATATATATATATACACACATTTACATTACTTAATATACATATATATATTTTTTCCTATGCTGGTTTTTTACAAATTTTTCATATCTGTTGGTGCTTTGGCAATGTATTTTGTGTTTTTTGCATATTATGTTTTTATATATAAATGTATTTAACTTTTTATACAAATTTGGGTATTTAGCTTTAAATGTGGGTGGATTGTAGACTCATATTTGATAATGTCATTGATGGTTGCCTATTTAAGTGATTTGTTGTTTTAACTTGTTTGTCTGAAGAAGTTTGCTAAATTAAGTAAGCAAAAGCGCTAACTTTAACACACTTGTGGCTTGGAATCGTTTGTTTTCTTCATTTGGGGATTTGCAGTTCAGTTTGTGTTTGTTTTTGTGCTTTGTAGGTTTAATATGGAAAACGAACCTACTCCTGGGTCGCAAGTGCTATTTCCCAGTGTGAGCCTTACTGCTTCTTCTGGCTCTGATGCTATTGGGAATTTGACTGCATTGATACAGATTTTAACTCAATGTGTTGACGGCTTATATAGCCAAATCAGTGGAAGTTCTTTGCAACCTTCAGAGGCTATGATTTCCACCCACCCTTCAGGATCGCAGGATCGAGGGGCTCTTCCCATTGCCTCTTTCCACCAACTTGGGCAATCCTGGTCTAAGGGCATCATCGGATTTTCGTCATCCTTTTAACGGTTCCTATCAGCCAAGCAGTCCACATCAAGGGCCTGTGAATACGCTTTCTATGGTACCTTGTTGGAATGATTGGTTCAAGGAGCTGGTTTTACTTGGAACTGCTATTGTATCTTCTGATATACCAACAGACCCTTCTGGAGAGACTGAACATTATTGCTGACAATTTGAAGTTATTTGACCACAAGTTGCTTAAATTCAAGAAACTCCAATTGGAAGTTCAGTATATGAGGGAATGTGTAAATAGGCAACAGATCCCTAAGGGGTTAAGGCAATGGCGGTACCCCACTGGACTTGTTTCCAACTCAACTTTTCACATTGAATTATTGTGCCTTTTTGACCGACAGGGTTGTGAATTTTTCTCTAGAACTGACACTACTTTGCTCAAAATTAGAGAGACTAAATTAAGGAAGTTGAACAGGGACAAGCACGATTACGAACACGGGTTGGCATACCCCCCACCCCTATGAATGGATACAATAAACCTTTAGCCAGTAATGGGAATGTGATTGCTGTGACCAATTCTGCAGACATCCCATCTCTAGGATCAGGACCATCTGGTCAATTGAATCATATGGATTCTGAGGCAGTAGGCAGTAGGAGAAGTGAGAGGATTTCTACCCAACGGAATCGTGTCACTTCTAACAGCACTTCTACTGATGCTGTTATTCATCCTTCTTCATCGCAGGATATTCGGGGAGCTGGGGGCATGAACTCAGGGGCCAGCAGGGCAACTCACAGCAAGGACATTGGAAGAAGAGGAAGCAGCAGAACAGGCGGAGGAGGTAGTGGACACTCACCTTGGATCTGTTGTTATTTGTCCAACATTAGCACATGAGACTACAGTGCAAGTTTTATTCAATAGCACTAAAGACTATAAAAATATTTAATTATTCATGCTTTACACCATCATCTATGTTGGTCGAGATTCTTGTTAAAGGGTGTACCTTCGTGGCCACTGCATGGAGTAATTTGGCCAAAACCTTGGTGGATTTGAAATATTTTACTAGGAAGCTGAATTTAAATGTTTTGTTTGGTAATTCTAGTAATTTAACAAATGATTTTAGTATTGCCAGCATTTTCAACCCCCCATTGCATACCTCTGTTTTGTTGTTTGAGAAATTGTGTGAGAATGATATCAGGCATTTGCTTAATAATAGGTCCATTTATGGTAATTACATCCACAATTTATCTCCAGTTGAAAGGGATGTGTTATTTAATTTGAGGTTTGCAGGTATCCATATATTAAAACCAGATAAAGGTGGGGTGCTTATTTTCATGGACAATGAGGATTATAGTAGGTGGATGTGTTCACTTTTGGCTGGTAGGGCCTATGAATTAGTGTCCATAAATGAGATTAATGGGGCTTATCAGCGTATAAGGGGTTTCATTAATGACCACTTTATTGATGGGTCTATGGACATTGATTTGTACCATTATTTGGATATTACTAACCCCGTGGTGCCCGTTATTTTTGGGCTGCCAAAAATACATAAAGATCTAAATAACCCCCCATTACGCCCGATTGTGGATGGTAGACAATCAATTACTTTTGGGTGTGCTAAATTTATTGACACCAAATTAAAGTATGTACTTTCAGCTGAGCCTCATATTTGTAAAGATTCTTGGGCCTTTTTGAAAGCCATCAATGATTTGCCTTACAGCAGTGAGTACAACTTCCTCACAAGTGATGTTCGAGATTTATACACTGTAATCCCTCAAGACATTGGGCGTAATTGGGTCAGAGATTATTTGTTGGAGAAACAAGTGGATTGTCGCACTATTGGGAATAACTATTTTATTTTTAATAAAGAATTTTATTTACAAAAAAATGGCATTGCCATGGGCTCCCCCTATGGTCCCACCTTTGCTAATACTGTGATGGCATACTGGGAGAAAAATTTACTATTCAGGGATGCAACCTTCTAACATAGGGTGGTCTGGTACACCTGTTATTTGGATGATATTTTATTCATTTGGAAAGGTAACAAGCCCATGGCATCAGCCTTTGTTGAGCATATCATGACATTTACCAATATTCTGGAGTTCACTTGGGATTTCCAAAATGTTAAATAGCTTACTTGGACATTGAACGTATTAATGATAGATCTAATGGGAGATTTCTTTCTGAGATGTATAGGAAATCTACCTTTTCCAATGCCTTCCTACACTACACCAGTTCCCATCCCTTTTATCAGAAAAGGGCAGTTGTCAAGTGTTAACTTGTTAGGGCAGCCAGAATGGTGTCCCTTGATTCTGAGTTCCAGGATGAGTGCAACCATTTGAAGGATATGTTCATCAAGAAGGGTTAATCCAAGGAACTTGTTAACCAATTGATTAGAGAGGTGTATACGAAAATGAATGATAGGTTCTTTAGACCACTTCTGCTTGGGGCCAAGGGTGGACATCAACAACATGTAGGTGAGACATTACCAAATTTTTCTGGTTGTATTGTTAGCCAACCAGGGAGGATCCTTTGATTCCTCATGAGAGACATACCATCCCAGTCACTTCAGCTACTTTAGTTGATGTCTTAGTGAATGTGAGGTCCCCACGATCACAGGTGGGTGTTGGTATTAACCCTGGGTTTATTACTACTTTTTTCATTGGATGCACCCCTAATTAGATCCATTTTAATTAAGAATTGGTACTTCTTACATGAGGATACGACCATTAGAGATAGAGCGGGGGATGAGCCCAAGGTGTTTTTTAGGAAGGGCTGGAATTTGAAAGCAATAGTGGAAGGCTGTATGTCCCTCCACCATTCCCCTCATCCTGGTATGTTTAAATGTGGATGTTGCCATTTTTGTAAACATATTAAAACTGCTAATACCTTCATGGTACGTAACCAACGTTATTCTGTCAAAAAAAGGTTTAATTATGCTTCAAAGGGAGTTGTTTATTTGGGTACTTGCCAAAATTGTCCAGCATTTTATATCGGTAGGACAGAGAGACCCCTGAAAAACAGGATCTATGAACATGTGCATAGTATTGGGAAAATTAATTTAAATAATGCCCTGGCTAGGCATGTGGAAATTAACCCCACCCATGAATTTTTGTTTATGGCTATAGATAAGGTTGGCTTGGATGATAGGGGGGATCATTATCGTTGAGACTTGATGAGAAAGAATTAGCCTGGCAGCTTAGACTTAATGCACATGCCCCCTCGGGACTCAGTGATAGTCTATCCATTAAATGTATTCTCAAGCTGACATCTTTGGCTAGGTAATATGTGACCCCCATTTAATCGTGTATATTGTTCATTATAGTGTATTGTACTGTGTGAATGTATGTATGTTTGTATGGGTGGAGTGTGATACACACATATATATAATTTTGTGCACATAATTATAAATGTGTGATTATATATTTATTTTTATTTACATATATATATATATATATATATATATATACACACACACATTTACATTATTTAATATACATATATATTTTTTTCCTATGTTGGTTTTTTACAAATTTTTCATATCCGGTGGTGCTTTGGCAATGTATTTTGTGTTTTTTGCATATTATGTTTTATATATAAATGTATTTGACTTTTTATACAAATTTGGGTATTTAGCTTTAAATGTGGGTGGATAGTAGACTCATATTTGATGATGTCATTGATGGTTGCCTATTTAAGTGATTTGTTGTTGTAACTTGTTTGTCTGAAGAAGTTTGCTCAATTAAGTAAACGAAAACTCTAACTTTACCTCACTTGCGGTTTGGAGTCATTTGTTTTCTTCATTTGGAGATTTGCAGTTCAGTTTGTGTTTGTTTATGTGCTTTGTATGTCATCCCAGGCAGACAGATACTAGATCCCCTTGGAATGACACTAGAAACTTAGCCAATTGTTAAATTCAGTTATTTTTTGTTGGTATTGTGGTATCATTCTTAGTGAAGGTATGGTGCTGCTTAGGGCTAGGGTCATACCAGCCTGGAGAGCTCAATCATGTCTCTCTTCATATAGTCCAGGGAGGTATGTCTCAAGTCATTCACACCAACATGGACAATAACAAAATCATATTTGTACCTGTTGTGGAGAGGCTTAAGTGCATGTGTGATGTATTATCCATTCATTCCCAATAAAATCACCTGAATCATGATGGTAAACCATGAAGCCTTCATATTGTCGACCTTATGTTAGTACCTAGGATTCTGCCATATCTTCTCCATTTATCATCCTTTCTTGCCCCACTCAGTCCCACTGATGGGACATGAGTCCCAATGGCAAGAAATAAAATTGTCATCATAGGAAAGTACTAGGCTAGCTGCCCTTGAGGGCCAGTTTAAGCCTAGCCAATTTCCCTTTTTTCTGCTTGAATTAACCTTTCCCATTAGGTTAGATATTGGCCTTACCCATCCCATGGTCAATATTTGTATATATGTTACCCCTAATGATAATAACCATAGATACTTTGAGGGGACTCATGCATTGGATAAACCATTTTGCTGCTGTCTCTGTCAATTAGTAGTACAAGGGTAGTCCTAGGGTAAATTTTCTGTTTCCCACCATTAGATCCAAGTTGTGGTTGAATATAGGCAGGGATGAACTTTGTTTTATGTGGTTGGGTAGTCTGTTACAGACCAGGGATATCATCTGTTAACTATATCTGTCCCTACAAACTGTAATGTTGATGTTATCATCACTGATGGGTTAGAGTATGCATTGTATACCAGACACAAGTCACTTCTTAGCAGTCTATAGGATATAAAGTATTGTGATATGGCTTTGAATCAGTCCATGTTATTAGGCCTTGTGCTATTTTAGCAAAGTATTTCTGTGAGCATTAAAATTGTTGGCACGTGTCTTGACAGATACATGCCAAAGAGGGCATTATATTCATATAAATGAAAATTAGCCACACCAACACAATCCTAGTTGCAAGCATTTTATATCTCAAACCTTACTGACACACTCCCAGCTGCAGACATTATACATCATTTATAATCTGGACATCTAGAGCATATATATAAACTGCTAAAAATCAGAACATAAATGCTGTATGTAAGTCTCTCTTTTTTTACACTGTCTAAGACCAACTTACCACTGTTTACTGATATTACTGTATTTCAAAATGTCTTATGTATACTGTTATTACTGTAGTTCAAATTGTCTTATGTAAACAAAACTGTATGACAAGAAAGTTATATACACTGTATTAGGAGCTTTTCTCTCTGGGCCTCCACTGAAAAATGACCTGTGTTCAGTCAGACCTTCCCGGTTAACAAATGTAAAATAAATAAATAAATAAATAATAAAAAAAATCTACCCAATCATTTTCAGTCAAATATTACATAGGTCATTTGAGTCCTGCCTTCTCTTAAACCTCAGTCCTCTCTTGTATGCATTGTTCCTGCTGTTCCCATGTTTTCCTATGTAGTTTGCTCCTACCCTTTTCTAAAGATTTCAATTCCAGTTGTTTTATCTCTGTTACTATAGTCACTACATCTAATATAGTTGGCTTCGATTTTGATTTCCATTTTCTAGTAACTGCTTTTTGGAAGCCACCTGATTGCTTAAGTTGTAAGTGATGTTTTAATAAAGATGTTTCTTGTTTAAAAAAGAAGGTGCAGGAACTGAATAATCTATGTAATGTTGCTTAGGTTATATGATATATAACAATATATGTGAAGTATAATGTTTGTTAATGTTAATTTAATACAATTTGATTACTTTTGTATAAATGTAAATTTTCCTGTCACATGTGATAATTCAATAAAGGTGTTTAAAAAATAATACTTCAAATAGATTTAAAAAAAAGTGGGGCATTATATTCAGTGATTGACCTAATCAGGGCTGAGTAAAGGTGACAATGACATTCCTAGATCTAGACATAATCACTTTGTTTATAAGCTTCATAATACTGATGGACTTTGGTACAAAAATGGACACATGTTGGTCAAAACTTAGATCAGTGTTCATATAAGTTCCAAATCCTGAAGAACTGGGTCAACTCTCAGACATGTATTGTTAATGTGGTACTTCCCTGGAAAAAATGACTTCCCAAAGCATACAATAATGCATTTTCTGTGTTTAGTGTCTACACATTATTGTGGCACCAGTTATTTATTTGGGAAAACCTTCCTGCAAGATGGCATTATCACTTGGGGAGACAATAACTGTTTCTAGCTTACAGTCTTCTGCAAATTTGATCAGCCACAGCCTTTTGGTATTTGCTTTTACTTCAGAAAACTAGATGCCAAACAGGAGAGATCCCATCATGGAGCCCTGGTGACTTCATTGGTCTCTGTGGAGGTAACTTCCCCTCTTTGATTTCCTGCATCCTAGATGTGAGCCAGTTGGCAATTCAGCAAGTAACATAGAGGATTGTTCTCAGTTTATTTAGATTGTTCATTGTGTCAAAACTTTGACCAGGTGGTGGTATGCAGTGTTTACAGTTTTGCCTTCATCCAATGACTTGGTGACTTTTATGAAAAATCCACCAGAATGAGTAAACATGACCTGACGTTTATGAATCAGAACTGAGATGGGTCCAGTGTTTTGAGGTTTCCCATGTCCTGTTTGATTAGTTCCATGATAAGTCTTTCTGTGGCTTTGCATATCAGTCTTTTCAGACTTATGGGTCTATAAACGCCTGGAATTAATCATCACAAAAACATCTAAAGGAACAACTGCAAACAGTTAAAACATTTTCAGATAATATAACAATGATATTTACACTTGAAGAATGTGCAAAAGCAACATATGTGGTAGGAAACCTAAAGCTCCAGAAAAATATCAACCTAGGACAGAAATGCAATATAAAGGAACTCGAATGGAAGACTGTGCATAAATATTTGGGAACAGATGAAGGGTTGGCAATAAAACATGACTGGATAAAAACAAAACAAGGAATACTTTAGAAGACTAAGGCTAATATTGAAAACTGCATTGCGATTGCAAAATAAAATTCAAGGTATAAATCAACTAACATTTACAATTCTAACTTACAGCTTTAATATACCACAAGCAGCCAAAGGTTGATCTTGCACAAATAAAATTTATTTATTTATTTGTTTTATTTGCAGTTGGTTCACCAGGATAGTCCATTGGGCCAAGATGAACCCATTTTCAATGGAGTTCTGGGGAGAAAAGCTCCAGAAACAAGGTTACAATAGGTTTTAGATTTGATTACAATATTTACAAATTATACAGCTTAGAGCATAACATTTCAGGTAGTACATACTGGTGAGGAACATTACAGATGATACAGACTAGAAAAGGAAACATTTCAATAGAAAAACTGAGAAGCCATTATATCTTAGGAAGCTAGCAAATAGGAAACAAAATAATACATTTTTTTATAATTAGCTTAGTAAGTACAAGGGGGAATGTATGAGTTAGGAGAGGCAGTAACAAGGAAGTTCCCAGAAAGGAGGGGGAAAGAGAAAATGCCAGTGTACATTATGATGGATGGGTGCAGGAACATTCCCACTGGGATAGTAGATATGATGGATGGGTGCAGGAGCATTCTCATGGGATAGTAGATATGATGGATGGGTGCAGGAGCATTCCCACTGGGATAGTAGATATGATGGATGGGTGCAGGAGCATTCCCACTGGGATAGTAGATATGAGGGATGAGTGCAGGAGCATTCCCACTGGGATAGTAGATATGATGGATGGGTGCAGGAGCATTTCCACTGGGATAGTAGATATGACGGACGGGTGCAGGAACATTCCCATGGGATAGTAGATATGATGGATGGGTGCAGGAGCATTTCCACTGGGATAGTAGATATGATGGACGGGTGCAGGAGCATTCCCATGGGATAGTAGATATGATGGATGGGTGCAGGAGCATTTCCACTGGGATAGTAGATATGACGGATGGGTGCAGGAGCATTCCCATGGGATAGTAGATATGACGGATGGGTGCAGGAGCATCCCCACTGGGATAGTAGATATGAGGGATGGGTGCAGGAGCATTCCCACTGGGATAGTAGATATGATGGATGGGTGCAGAAGCATTCCCACTGGGATAGTAGATGAGAGTGAAGAGATTTTTTGAATATAAAGTGGTTGAAAGTGGTACAAATGGATGGAGGTAGGGAGTTCCAGAGACGTGCTAGACCATAGGATAGGAGATTTTTACCTGGGGACGAGTTGGTTTGTACAATTCTGTTAGGTTTTGGTTATTAGATCTGAGTACTCTGTTGGGTAGGTGCATTTTAAAGGCAGAGGAAAGGGATGGACAGAGGAAGGGTTTGAAAATGAGCTTGTGTGCAAGAGTAAGTTGAGAATAGATGACTTGGTTGGATAGTTCTAGCCATTTTAGTTTGTGGAGAGAAGAACAGTGGTGGGTAGATGCCTTATGGCTGGTAGCGAACTTGGCGATTTTGTTGTAGCAAGCGGAAAGTTGTGTTTTAAGGGAAGATTGTAGGTTAGTTAGGAGTGGGGCTCCATAAAGAAGAGAGGGGATAAGAAATGAGGTGGAGAGAGTGATTTTAGTAGAGGGTGTAAGGTAACGATTTTGTCGGTAGAGCATGCCTAGTTTTTGATGAGTTTTTTTTATATTTAGTTGAATATGGGAGTTGAATTTAAGCTGACTGTCAATTTGGACCTCAAGTAACTTAGCCTCTGACACCAATTCCAAGGATGTGTTGTTATGGCTAGTGATAGAAAAAGTGTTTGTATCGATAGAGGTGAGTTTAGATGGAGTAAATACCATTAATTTGGTTTTAGAGGCATTAAGTGCTAGGTGGTTTTCTTTCATCCATTGTTCAGTGGTTGAGAATGCATCTTGTGTAAGCTTTTGGAGTATTGGGATGGATGCGACAGAACAGATAATAGTTGAATCATCTGCATATTGGATGATATTAGAGAAAGGGATAGAATTGTAGAAGTCGTTTATGAATATATTAAATAGGAGAGGACCCAGTATGGAACCTTGGGGAACTCCAGTTGGGGTGTTAAGGAATGAGGAGGTGGCCTTTTCCATTTTACTGCTTGATATCTATTAGACAAGTAGCTAGAGAACCAGTTCATAGTGGAAGGAGATATGTTAAGCTGGGAGAGTTTAGTTAGAAGTAGTTTGTGAGAGATAGTGTCAAAGGCCTTAGAGAGGTCGAGTAGGAGGGTAGAAAAAATATGACCAGAATCCCGGGCTTTATTTATAGTTTTTAAGAAGAGAGGAGGGCTGTCATAGTGCTATGACCGGGTCTAAAACCATGCTGTGTTAGAGTTAGCAGGTGATTGTCTAAGAGATATGGTAGGGGTTTTAGATGGATACACTTTTCTAGGAGTTTAGAGATGGGAGACAGGATAGCAATGGGATGGAAGTTAGTAGTATTGTTATTATTGCCACCTTTATGTAAAGGTATGATAAAAGCCTTTTTCCAAATTTGGGGTACTATGCTTTCTTGGATAGAGCGGTTGATTAGAATACTAATGGGGTAGGCAATGGCTTCTGCAGCTATGCTAAGAAAGTATGAAGGAATGTTATCTGGGGCATTAGAGCATGGCTTCAGTTTCTGGAGGAGATTTTTTATGGTAGATGTGGGTATAGATTTTAATGAGAAAGGTGAGGAAGGGGAAGAGAGGATATTAGAGGGTGGTGATAATATAGAGGAAGTGAGAGTAGTGGAGGGAGTGGAGGGAAGAGTGTTAGTAGAGGAGGATGGGGGTGAAGTGGAGGGTGTGGTGATGTTAGAGAATGAAGAGGTTAGTTTGGAAATAGAATTAATGAAAAAAGAGTTAAATTGTGTGGCCAAGTCTATTTCAGGAGCATTGGGGTCTGGGCTGGGGTTGACTGTTTTGCCGGGATTGATAAGGGTAGAGATTCCTTTCCAGAATTTCTGAGGGTTTGTTTTATTATTATTTTGGAGTATGGAGAAGTAATTTTGTCGGTCAGTGATAATAAGCTTTTTCACTTTGTTTCTAAGTGTTTTGTATTCATTATAGATGAGGGGAGACCTATTTTTCTGGTAAAGTGCCCAGACTTTATCTCTGTGTCGCATGGCTGTTAGTGTGTTTTTGGTTAGCCAGGGGGTGGTTTTGAGTTTTATTCTTTTAGACCTGAAAGGAGCATGGTAGTCTAGAAGGTTTAAGAAGGTTGAGTTGAAGTGGGCCACAGTATTATCTAGAGGTAGAGTTTTTAGAATGTTCCAATTAAGGAAAAAACAAACAAAGTGACCACCATGGCTAAAACATGTACTTTAAGCCAATAAATAAATAAAAACATACAACAGAGGCATAAAGAAAAGATATTTTCTTTTATGCTTCCATTGTATATTTTTATTTATTTATTGCATTAAAGTACATGTTTTTAGCCGCGGTGGTCACCTTGATTCTTTTTTCGCTAACTTACAGCATTGATATAATTGATTGGAAACAAACAGCACTGGACTGGTTTGATAAGAAAATGAAAACAACCATTCATGCTTCATGTTTCATGTTTATCAAATGATATATAAAATGGCAAGATTATACACATCCTACATTCTGAAGGAGATATGGGCCTCCTCTAAATTAACTATCTGTATAGGTCTGGTATAGTTTCTCCAAGTGTTTTGGTTTCTAATTCCATGATGGGAATGGGCCCTATTCCTAAGTCAGAGTATGATTAAAGTTCAGGAAATTAGTATTGTTTCAGTCTTTGATGTTAGTCCTCAAACAAGCATAATTATAGATGAGGAAGTAACTATACTACACTACATTACTTTTATACCTACTCTGTCAGAATTTCATTTTGTCTTGGAAACCGGGATCCTTGCCTCAGTTTGCTAGTTCTTCCACAGCACCAGTGTGTATTTGAGTTTGAGACTCATGCCTACTATTTTGTCTTGTTGTTTTGCTTCATGAACACTAAGTGCTGGGAAAGGGTTCTACCACTGACTTGATTGTGAGAAATCCAAGATAGAGGCTATTATGAGAGATGTAGAAGTGCATGTTTTATAAGAAGCAGAACAAGAGCTGACTGAAACCACTAGAAATGTAGAAATATTTTAAAGGCGTTAGAAGGGATTATTGAATTTGATGGAGCAAAGCATATTGGAAAATAGGGCAAAAGCAAGGTGCAGTGAGGTATTCTCACGTTATGAACGAAGAAGCAGAAGAAATGACAGTTTGAGTGGGGCAAATAGTGAATTCTGTTGTTTTAGCAAAGCTCCACAGAGTTTGGTGACCAGCTACTGCTGTGCTGTAGTTATCTGATCGATACAAGGCATCTACTGATGGGTGCAAAACTTAAGTAGAATTTTTCACTGCATATTGCACTTTTGAACTGCATTTTTACCATATCAGTGCTTATTTGAAGTATTTTTATTTTCTGAAATTGTTGCATTTTGTTTGCTGTAGCACAGACTAGATTTATACCTTTTGAATCTAGTTCTGGTTGTATAACTTGAGCACTAAACCAGGCCATCTTTTGTTGCAGAGGGTTCCCCAGCACCCTAGTTGCAGGAGTGTGCAGTTAGAACTCATCTGATTGAAGTTTGCTAGAATAGGGCACAGTTTTGAGTTTTTTTAATTGGTTAATTTGTTTAAATCAGTTTGCTCTCGTTTGATACATAAGCGTGCATTTGGGTGGGTTTGTGCTTGTTTTAGCAAAGCTCCACAGAGTTTGGTGATCAGCTACTGCTGTGCTGTAGTTATCTGATCAATACAAGGCATCTACTGATGGGTGCAAAATTTAAGTAGAATTATTCACTGCATATTGCACTTTTGAACTGCATTTTTACCATGCCACTGCTTATCTGAACAGTTTTTTTATCGCTGCACTTTGTTCCCAGTAGCATAGACTAGATTCAAGCCTGCTGAATCTAGTTCTGTTTGTGTAACCAGGCCATCTTTTATTGGAGAGGGTTCCCCTTCACCCTAGTGGTAGGAATGTGCAGTTAGAACTCATCTGATTGAAGGCTGCTGAAACAGGCCTCAGTTTTGAGCTCTTTTATTGGTTAATTTGTCAGTTTGCTTTCATTTGCTACATAATCACAGCTTTTGTGCTTGTTTTAGCAAAGCTCCACAGAGTTTGGAGACCGGCTACTGCTCTGCTTTATTTATCTGATCAAACCAAGGCATCTGCTGATGTCTGCAAAACTTAAGTAGAACTTTTCACTGTATATTGCACTTTCAAACTGCATTTTTACCATGTCACTGTTTATCTGCACTGTTTTTTTTTTTCTTGAAATTATTGCACTTTGTTCACAGCAGCATAGACTAGATTCAGACCTGCTGAATCTAGTTTGGTTTGTATATCCAGGCCATCTTTTGTTGGAGAGGGTTACCCTGCACCCTGGTGGCAGAAATGTGCAGTTAGAGCTCATCTGATTTAAGATTGCTGGAACAGGGCTCAGTTTTCAGCTTTTTTATTGGTTAATTTGTTTAAATCAGTTTGCTCTTGTTTGCTACATAAGCAGTGCTTTTTTGTGGGTTTGTGCTGTTTTAGCAAAGCTCCACAGAGTTTGGAGACCAGCTACTGCTCTGCTGTATTTATCTGATCAGTCCAAGGCATCTGCTGATGTCTGCAAAACTTACGTTTAATTTTTCACTGCATATTGCACTTTTGAACTGCATTTTTACCATATCAATGCTTATCTAAACATTTTTTTTATTGCTGCACTTTGTTTTCAGTAGCATAGACTAGATTCAAGCCTGCTGAATCTAGTTCTGTTTGTGTAACCAGGCCATCTTTTGTAGTTGAGGGTTCCCCTGCACCCTAGTGGCAGGAATGTGCAGTTACAACTCATTTGATTAAAGGCTGCTGAAACAGGCCTCAGTTTTGAGCTCTTTTATTGGTTTATTTGTTTAAATCAGTTTGCTCTCATTTGCTACATAATCACTGCTTTTGTGCATTTTTGTGCTTGTTTTAGCAAAGCTCCACAGAGTTTGGAGACCGGCTACTGCTCTGCTGTATTTATCTGATCAGTCCAAGGCATCTGCTGATGTCTGCAAAACTTACGTAGAATTTTTCACTGTATATTGTACTTTCAAGCTGCATTTTACTGTGTCACACTATCTGCACTGTTTTTTTTTTTCTTGAAATTATTGCACTTTGTTCACAGCAGCATAGACTAGATTCAGACCTGCTGAATCTAGTTCGGTTTGTATATCCAGGCCATTTTTTGTTGGAGAGGGTTCTCCTGCACCCTAGTGGCAGAAATGTGCAGTTAGAGCTCATCTGAGTTAAGATTGCTGGAAAAGGGCTCAGTTTTCAGCTTTTTTATTGATTAATTTGTTTAAATCAGTTTGCTCTCTTTTGTCACATAAGCATCCCATTTGCTGTGTTTGCACTTATTTGTGCATTTTGCACTGCCAAGCAGCTATGTGCACCACTGGTGGTTATAGACACAAACACTTCTGCTTGCAAATTTTCCCTTAGTACTCTGTTGGTGCTTCATTGGTGAGCTCTTGCGATTATCCTTCACTGACAGGTAATACATTTAGCAAACTCCTGAGGCACCAACACAGATCCTACCCATAAGCCCTTCATATTTGTCCACTTCTCCTGTCCTGTCCTGTACCTGCTCCTTTCTGTCCTCTCCCTGTTTTCTGACCACATGAACTTACCTAGCATTATGGACAGACAGTTTCCTACAATTTCTCCAGCCAGCTTGGTCAACATGGGCATCCTGAGGCAATATAGCAATTGTCTCATGTACACCGACAACCCACTTCTTCTAGTTCACACAATTCATTATGTGAGAGATGTGTCTATATCAAGAACCTAGAATCCAGGCTCTCTCACTCACCAGTCAGTTCATCTGATACTAAACAGGTTGTCAGCATGCACACCTCACCTCCTGCACCTACCAAACCAACAACACATATGTGGAGGTCCTTACCCGAATCTTATGTAAACATCAGAGACCTCCCAAACACAAACACAACCATGCTTTATATAACACATTCTCTGCAGAACATAGTACATATAATATATCACACACCAGTGTCTCAGCAGTCAAGCCCCTAAGGCATAACACAAAAACAAACATCTTAGTTATAGGCGACTCAATTGTGAGACACACAGATGTCCCTGTCACCAGGTTGGATAAGGAAAATGTCACTGTCAGCTATCTGTAAGGTGATAGGATCCACCACATCACACATGCACTCAAGTCTCTCAACAACAGGCACTGTCATGACTCCATTATAGTCCATGTTGGTGTGAACAACTTCAGACATACCTCAGTGGACTATATAAAGATTGACACGACTAAGCTCATTAATTATGTGTCTCAAGGGGATCCACTATCTGTCAGCCTGGGATGACATGGTTGACAGACTTCGATGCTTTGCCAGAGATGGTCTTCATCTATCACTCCTGGGATTTTGGTTACTGACTAAGGCTCCCCTATAGTGCCTTTTAGGCAATGCCACAAGAGCAAAATTCCTGATGTAAAAATACCCTGTAAAACAGCCTCAAGGTTATGCTGCTAAATGCTAAGAGTCTACACCAGAAACTGCACTCAGTGGAAGCAGTCATCACCTTGGAAGATGTTGAATTTGTGCAGTCACTGAGACCTGGTTTAAGGCTACAAAGAGCTCCCCAGCTATACCAGGTTACATTTCCTTCCACACATTCAGACCACAAGCTGACAGCATGAGAACCAAAGGAGGTGGTGTATCAATATTCATTAAAGATAAATATACCTCTTGATTAGTTAAACGGCACAATTCCCTTGAATTACTTCAGATGCAATTGACTGTAGGTAAGAACCCTCTCAGGTGATTGCCAGATATAGGACCCCCTCCATGAATCAGGGCATCCACTCAGCCTACTTGGATCTATTTGGTCAATCAAGATATAACCAAACACCCTGGTTTTGGGTGACTTTAATTACCCATCCGTTGACCGGGTAAATTATACATGTTCTACCCCACTTGCCCAAAGGTTCCTGGACTTCATTAACTCCAGTGCCCTGGACCAGCAGGTCTTAAATGCCCACTCCAAGGCCAAAACACAGCCTTTATGGGACCAGAAAACATCCTGGGTTGTGTTCTACTTGGGTTAAAACAGGAATTAGCATCATCACTGGGCACACTTTTCAATCACAGCCTAAGTACTGGCTTTATCAAGCAGAATGGAAAGCAGCTACTGTCATCCATTTGCACAAAGGGGGTGTATCCACAGACCCTGGGAACTACAGACCCATTAGCCTGACCAGCCGTATCTGCAAAGCCATGGAACAAATCACCATGGACCTTATTAAAAATGATATAAGAAATTTCCAAAAACTTGACCCTACCCAGTTTGGCTTTATCAACGATCATGCCTGTGAAATTTGGTGGACCTCCTCAAGACAGTCACCAAAGCCCTAGCCAAGGGTAAATCTGTGCATATGGCCTACCTAGTCTTAGGCAAGGCCTTTGACACCATCCCCCACTCAGGTATTATTGATAAACTCACCCAACTGTGGTATCAACCCATATATTGTCAGGTGGGTTGAAAAACTGACTCACTGATAGAACTCTTACAGTTAAAATAGGGGACTTCACCTCATCCAGCAGACCCATAACCAGTTGTGTTCCACAGGGATTGGCTCCGGGACCCTACTGTTCAGAATCTACTTATCTGGAGTACAGGGTAAAACTAAAAGACTGTGGCTGACAATGTTTGCTGATGACTGCAAACTGGGAGTGATCATTGTAACCCCTAACGATGTTAACATCCTACAAGAAGGTCTTTTGCAGACAAATGACTTGTGCTAAAGTCATGATCTTAAACATAATGCAAAAAATGCATTATCATCCCCTTCAGCAAGGGTGATGTTCCTGCAGACTACCACATCAATAGCAATACCCTAAGCACACAGTCAGTGGTAAGAGATCTGGGCACACAGGTTGACAGCAACCTTAACTTTGATTACCGTGTCTCCACAGTGGTAAGAAGGACATTTTATATTGCACTTCTCATAAGTAAGGACATTGCCTCCAGAAAAAAAGAGGTTATAACCCCCTGTAGTCTGCTCTCATCAGACTAATAATATAGCACAATACTCCCTTTGATACGTTCCTTTTCAAACACCTGCAGCAATAGGAGAGACCACAGAGATTCTGTAGAAAGAAAATTCAGGGTCTTCAAGATCTGTCTTATGCAGACTGACTGAAATCATTGTCACTTTGTATCATACAGACTGCTCAGAGATTACCTTTGCCTTGCATACAGAGCAATCTTTGACCCACCTTTAATGGAAATGCTCCACATTCACATGTCGAATGGCACATGGATCACTGGCTCAAAGGACATTAACCTGCTATGTGCCATGAATAGAACTTGCTGGATACATAGATTTGTCTCACAGAGGTTGTCCCACCTTTGGAACAAGCTTCCTACTCACATAAAACAAAGCCCCTCATTGGCCCTATTTAAGTGTAATTTTGATGATTGCTTGGGTAAGCAGAAATTCTCCCTGAGGTTTCCACCTGTGTCCATCTTGGACAGGGAAATAGGTGCTGATTTTAGTGCATGCTGCATGCTTGAACCAGACACCTTTGGGAACATGGGTTGAACTTGGCTAGGCTTGTAAGGGTCTTGGGGCCATTAGCCTACTAACCTCCTATAATCCTATGATCCTATAAAGTAGCAGAAAACAGCCATGTGTGTTTGGCTGGTAAAATAACCAGTTTTAAGGGCACACTGGCAACAGAGTATACAAAATTCCTATGCTGATGCTGTCAGAATGGGAAAACAAACAGGTATAGCAAATGAAGGAAGGATGCAGCTACTGACTGTCAATGAGCAACTCAGAACTAAGAAGCCTGCGGTACGAATTAAAAAAAATAGATATGATGTTTGTACAATCTAAATTTGTCTGTAAGATTTAGAATAAAAAACTTAAACTGGGCATTGAGAAGTGTTAGTAACATTAAATATGTCAAAAGGAAGGGTGCAGAATTTTCAAAATATAACAAATGTCAATAGGAAAACATGGGAAAGGAGGTGCTATGAAGATACTCGGCTAGCCAAATTACTTTCTTTTTTTTATGAAGATGAAAGGCATTTTGTACAGGATTATGCAAAAGAAGATGCTGTCAATGTAGAGAGAATGAATATACATCTTTAAAATGTAGTAAATGTTATGCCCAAGGGCATTTTTGATTTGACTATCCTAGTTTACCGAATGAAGGAATAAATGAGGAAAATGCTAAAAATGATATCAAAGAAGATGACAAAGGAAATGTTATGGAATAAAATATAGAAGAAACAGATAAATTACATTCAGTACATATAGAGTTACATATTGTAGAATAAGAGAATAGATGTGATCTATAGAAAAGTAATGAAGGAGGGGAGTTTTAAACAGGGGAAAGGTAAGAACAGAATAATGAAAGGTCAATAGGAGGAATGCTAGGAAGAATAAAAAGAAAAATGTCAAAAGAAGTAAAGAAAAGAAAGCGATGCTGCAAAAAAATGTGAACAGTATTATAAATGATATCAGGGGCTAATGACAAATGGTGTAAGAAGGTGAAATCAGAAATTATATGTTCATTAGATACAAGATGAGTAAAAAAAAAAGAAAATGGATAGAACCAAAGCACTGTGGAGAAACAAGATTTTATGGTCTTCAGAAATTGGGGAATGTTCAGCTATAGAAACTTTGGTAAGAAATAAATAAAAACTACTGTATGTTACAATGCAATACTACTAGCTGATAAGATGGTGATATGTAATATAAGAAAAGAAGGAAATAATATGTGTGATTTTGATAGAAAAAATGAGGTAAGATTAGTTGTATGTGATATAAAAAGGCATTTGATAAGCCATTAGACAGTGTGGGAAATTATGAAAGCATATGGAACAAGTAAAAAATTGTGGAAATTATAAAAAAATTGTCATGACAATTCATGAGTGAAAGTAATGGTAAAGGCTGGATAACAAAAGAGATCAGGATAAGAATGAGAGTTAAGCAGGAGTGCCCTTAAGAATCTGTATCTTTGTTCTAGTAATGATTACATTTATTCAGAATTTTATATCAGAAATAAATAAATCATGTTGTAAGATGTCTTTTGCAGATTTTGTTACAGAGGATGGGTGAATGATCATGTTTTAAGAAATGAAAACGTACTAAAAAGGCAGGTTTAAGTCTGGAAAAAAGGAATACTTAAGAAGTTTTGTGAAATAAAGAAGATGAGTGGAATTTATTATAATGGGAAGGCAATTAGTATGTTAGGGGTTAAACCTGGAAAGTGAAACTGGAAGAAATAAAAAACAATATCATGGTGAATAAGTTTTAATGTATCATATAATACAAAGGTGTATATGTTGAATACATACTTTTTTGGTAAATTTGCTTATGTTGGGAGAGTCTATATGTTTTCAAGAAAAATAAAAAAAGAATTGCCAGAATTTTTTTTTAAGATTTAAATTGGGTTTGAGATTGAATCCTATTAAAAGATGAATAATAGAATAATATACAAGAAAAAAGGGAGGGAGAGAGATCTGACAAATCCTAATTATATTTTGTTGTTCAACATCAGTGCAATATGTTAATAATATGAAAAACAAGAATAATAAAATGGGAAAATTGTTATACAAAAAGTATGACAAGATAATGAAACAAGTAAAAAGGTAAAAAGGAAAATGGTGACCCTAAAGAGAGATTATGGAAAGAAAGGAATATATAAATAAGGTAAAGTTATGAAATTAAAAACTGATGAATGTGCTGAAAATAGGAATGAGGGGTATGAAAAAATATGCAACTTTTTTCTTGTATAGTCTAAAATATGGTTTATCAGATGATGATAAAAATGTGACAAAGCAAAGAAAGAAAACATTTGAAGATTTCTATGAAACTGTGTACTTGTGAAGATTTTGGTAAACAAGTTATAAGTTAAGGGAAATGTGAAATATAAAGTAATAGAAAAAATGCATTATGATTGTAAGGTAGATGAAATTGCAAAGTTTTTTGAATGTAAAATGAATACATCTTTTTGGGAAAAGTTTAAAAATGTGTATAGTTCAGAATGTTTCAAGAAAATTAATACAGAAATTATAATATATGATAAATTTGAAAAAAGATGGAAGACAGTCCCCAGGATTTAATAAACTCCATGTAGGTACAGTGTAGAGCCTGCATGGAATTTATCTGTGCACACAGCCATAGTCCCCCCTCAGCAGAGCGCTATGCATATTAATGATAGCACGCTGCCGAGGGACATCCAAGGAACACGGATACTGAATCAGTGTTGTCTGATTTTTTTTTTAAATGAATGTTTGTCTGGCATGGGGCATAGCAATGCCAAGCTGTGCTCAAATGTAGACAGCTGACACCTGCCAGACATCTAAAAATAGAAACTAGATGTACTTAATAAGCATAATGACATTCTATGTGTTTTACTTTTTTTTTTATTTGGCATTTGCGCAGCATGGCACAGAGCACAGCTAAGCCAAGTGGAGCTCATACATATATGGCAGACACCTGCCAGACATCTAAAAATAGAAATTGGATGTAATTAATTATTTATTTATTGGTCTGTATAAGCATGCTTGAGTGGCATGGCACAGTGTTCAGAATTGCTAACAGGTAGCTCAGTAGTATATGTGAAGGTATACCAGACATCTTAATGTCCTTATAGCTTAATGGGTAGAATTACAGCTGTATGTGTAGTAGGTTCAAGGTTCGAATACATAGTCAGAAGTTATGTGTAATTTTGTTGAACACGTTATGGACAAAATTTAAAACTATGGCTCTGCTGCACCCTGCTAAGCACTGCTCATTCATGATGAGCACTGCATAAACATGTTAATGCGTGCCAATGTTTGTGCACTGCTCAGCTTCGCTAAAACCATGATTGTGTGTGTGTTTGCACACAGCTCAGCTCTGCTTGGCTGGTTTGCACACTGCTAAGCAATGCAGCTCTTTTTGGATTGTTGCTCAATAATGGGTAAGGGTGGGAAAACAGCCTATATAAAGTGCACTAGGTGGGAATTCTGCAGAAACCATTGGAGTCTATCATCTGTCGATATGGCATTTAGGAGTCCAGGGTCATGGTTGGGTTCCTTGTAAAATATATGAGGATAGGCTGCTATAGGGTGGTTTCCAGGGCTCCGAGTGTAAGGCGGAGGCCTGGGACCTGCTGGGATGAGAACTCACCAGTGTTACTGGTATCCTACACACAGGTGAACAGTATCATCACCACCATGATGACCTGAAAAGATAAAAGAGGGGGAACCTTGGTCACCTGGGCCCAAAAAGTAAGGGCAGGTAATTCCCCACAAGTATTTAAGTACATTTTCCTCTGTTTTACCAAAATGTAATCTGAATGTCTGCAAAACTGGTATGCATAATGGTGTGCTTCTCTCCGAACAACTACAGCTGAGAGGGCTCACAATGTTGAGTCCCATGCTGGGCGCCTGGCCAGGTTGCACTGTGAGTGTGATGAGTATGGATATATTATGCCAACTGTAGTGAAATAAGCAAGAAAGAGTAAAGCATTACTTGCAATAAAGTATATACAATAAAGTTTATAGTGCAATAAAGTTGGAATTACAGTTGTAGTGCAATAAAGTTGGAATTAGAGCTGTAGTGCAATAAATGAATAACAACTACTGTAGTTCAATAAAAACAAGAAACAATACCAATAACAGCAGGGAAAATGGTGTACATCAAAATTGTCTTGTCATAACCATTGCAGTAGAACTGTATGCACTGACTATGTTAGATAAGGTTGCTGCAGTCAAGTATAACACTGTAATAGCTGTAGAATGGAAATCTAATGGCGGCAGATGGTATTGCTTAACTCATACTACTGTTCAAGGCTTTCTCTAGGCCAATACCAGTCACATAATGCTCTGTCTTCCACAGACACCAGGAAATAAAGGTATATGGGTGATTTAGCCCACTCCATGGCCAGATATTGTGTGTGTGTGTGTGTGGACTTCACAGATATTGCAAACCAATAAAAGTAATATGTGTCACCTGTATTGTTGAAAGTGAAATAAAGCTGCAGTAATATATGTAGTATGGCTGTATATTATGCATGTGTGATCTATTAGCAATGCAGTCTAGTAAAACACTGTAACAGTACTAGAATGCTAGAGGAAAGTCCTGTAACTTGTATTGCATAATTCATAGTATGTTTCCAGGTTGTCTCCAGGCAAGTATCAGTCACCCTGTAGTCAGCAGTGCCTCATTAGCTTAGTCTGTTAAATTTCTTGTACACTATACATTTTGCCACACACACTCCTGGGTTTGAATCCAGTGCTATCTAGCACTACATTTTTCAGTATCAGTCATGTAATGCTTACAATTTTTCTCTCCCCAAGAACACAAAAATGTGATGGGTGAGTTAGTCCATATTATGTGCAGATGTTGGGTTTACATCTCACAGATTGTTACACTCAATAGCAAGAATGTGTGCATCAGCATTGTTGATTCAGAAATAAAACTGTGCAATCCATGTATGGCTGTATCTCGTGCTTGTCCATACTATGCTGTTGCAGTCAATTATTAAAGTATTTGCAGATGTCCCCTGCAGTCACAGCTCATGGGTTCTACTCACGTGCCTGCCAACTAAGCCATGACGGCTGTCTAGTTTAATTATTGTACACAAACATGCCTATCTAGTGTCGTGATTTCTTGTAATGTAATTAGAGCTGATTAATCCATCTGTCACATGTTTATCAGATAAATTGTTACCTGAAATGCAACGTATTACCAAATCTATTTACAGAACATCCTGGTCGTTATATTCCACATTATGTGAAACCATTCTGAGTAGTTCTGTGCCTACATTTGTTAGTGCTTAACCCTTATTGTCTCATGCTATCAGCTTGAGAGGTATGTACATGGTACAACAGCTATATGAGAGTTATAGTCACTGTAATCACAACTGTCAGTACACACCTGTAGAAGTATGTATGACCAGTGTTGTCATGGATATCATCTGCAATCTCACTAATGGAATGTTTTTTTCTCTCTCTTCCCACCCCTTATCTTACTTTATTCATTATTGTAATATATTATTATAAGTTAATATTAACATAGTTTGTTTAACTATATTTCAGAAAATGTGGTTGATTATAGTTATGGTTTATTATGATTTAATATTAACATATTTTGTTAAACTAACTATATTTTGGAAAATGTGGTTGATCATTGTTATGTTTTATTATGATTCGATATTAACATATTTTTTAAACTAACTGTTTTGTTGGCCGTATGGTTTACTTCACACAGGCATGCTGTTACCACACTGACTGTTATGTTACATTATGTTGTGTTGCACATAATATACTTTAATATGCATTTGGATTAATAAATATGATGTTCCATTCTGTTAATACTTACAATGATTTGGTTGTTACTAACCGTAACATATTGCTTTACCTCATGTCCCACAGCACGGTTCCGGCTGATCCCCCTACCTTGTCTCAAACGGTCTTGGCACTGGGTACCAGACTGGTGGTACTCCCTCTGCTGCCCCTACACTACCTGTGGCATTGGGTAGTACTGCCCCAGGGGACAGGGCCTTTCCCCCTCATGGAGTGGTGGCAGTGGGTGAGTGGTCACCCGTGAAGAGCTACCGGTCCTGGTGCACAGGATAGTTCACTGTGGCTATGACCAACACCTGCACTGCATTGAGGGGAGCCTCCCACACTGCCACCCTCTGGGCAGTGAATGAGCAGTGCCAACAGTCCCATGGGTGGAGGCGTGAGTCATGCTGCTGTCATCTGGAGGCACATGGGACTCGGATTCCACAACACCCTCCCTGTCAAAGATGTTCACCCCCTCATGTGTCACACACCACCTGCTGTCTTGTCTGTTCTATCTGTTTGAAAATGCATCCTCACCTACCCAACTTACCCCCCCCTACATGTACCTATGTCCCTTCCCCAAAATTCCACTCTCACCTTTAAAAAAAAAATGGGCACCTGTCCCAAAAAAAAAATTGTCCCATAAATAGCTATCCATTTCGTACACATGTCCACTGGACACACATAATTGTCCAATTGGCTTGCCAATACAGTTATGTTGTCCTCACCCCTCTCTCTGGGGTTTGAGAATCCAAATTCATAGGTTCATAGATTCATAGGTAGGTATTAGTCTATCAGCCCTATGGCCTATACAAGCCTTGCCAAAAAGGTACCCTGGCGTTTGCCACACAAGAAAATTATTTTCCTGTGCCCCTGTCGAGTAGAGCCACATAAGTGATCCCTAGGGTGAATTTCCTATTTCCTCTCCAATCATCAAGATTTTTCTTGAAGAGTGCTAATGAGGAGCTTTGTTTGATATAGATAGGTAGTTTGTTACATAGTATGGGATGTCTCTGGGACAGAAATCTATCGCTCCAGCATGTTCTGTTTATTGTGGTGACAAGGTTTGGGTCCCTAGAGGGTGTAGCTCAGAGGGATTGGGATTTCTTTAAGTGGAGCATGTCCAACAGCTCTGGTTTGACATAGCTTTGAATGTTAGGCAGAGATCGCCTCTGAGTAGGTGATATGCGACAGAGTAAAGCTGGAGTTTTTTTAGATGGTCTGCATAGGGCATCTGTTTGAGGCCGATAATCCTCTTTGTGAGGTATTTCTGCGGCCTTTCCAATTGTTGTAGATGTCTTGTGAGGTACATACCACAAGGGGCGTTGCACTCTATAATGGGTCTAATGAGTGATGACTAGAGGGGAACAATGACCTCTTTTTTTCCTGGATGAGAAACCTTTTGTGATGAGTTGTGGCACGTAGAAGGATTTCCTGACTACTGTGGCGATGTGATTATCAATGGAGAGACTACTGTCCACCTGTGTCCCAAGGTCTCTTATCACACTTTTGGTGTTAAGTAGACTACCACCTATGTGGTAGCTCATGGGTACAGAGTTTTTACCAAAGGGGATGACAATGCACTTTTTGGCATTGAGCTTGAGGCCATGGATTTGACACCAGGCATCTGTCTCAGTGAGGCCCTTTTGTAGGATGTCCACTTTGTTAGGAGTTTCAATTATGGCTACTAGTTTGCAGTCATCTATGAACTTCGTTAGCCAAAGACCTTCTGTGTTAGCCTGCACTTCAGAAAAGTAGATACCAAACAGAAGAGGACCCAGGACTGAACCTTGTGGTACTCCACTTGTCACTGGTCTAAAGTTGGATTTAGAGTCTGCTACTTTCATAGTATGGGTTCTGTCAATGAGAGAGTTGGCAACCCATCTTGTGACATAGAGATTTATACCTAGTTAAGTGAGTTTATCTAAAATTCCAGAGTGGGGGATGGTGTCAAAAGCCTTGGCGAGATCTAGATAGGCTGTGTGAACCACCTTACCCTCGTCTACGTCTTTGGTGACTGCTTCAAAGAAGCCAATCAGGTTTAGGAGACATGATCTGCCTTTTACAAACCTGAACTGGGTGGGGTCCACAGTTTGTAGATTACCAGTGTCTTTGTTTATAAGTTCCATGATGATACATTCCATGGCCTTGCAGACCAGTCTCGTTAGGCTAATGGGGTGGTAGTTCCCGGGGTCCATGGTGGCTCCCCCTTTGTGGAGTGGGATAACCGTCACTGTGCGCCATTCAGTGGGCACAAAGCCTGAGGTGAGGCTATGATTGAACATGGTGCTTAGGTGTTTTGCCAGTTCATTCTGTAGTTCATGTAGAACGCAGCCTCCTGGGATGTTGTCAGGTCCCATGGATGCTGTGTTCTTGGCTTTGAAGAGTGTGGTTTGTACCTGTGCAGCCTTGATTACAGGAACTTTGTATTCTTCCAGTATAGAGATGGGGCCATTAGGGAGTGAGGGGGGGGGGTGATAAAGTTAGCACTGAACCTATCTGCCAGGATGTTGGCAATATTAGTTGTTCTGTATATTTAGTGCCATTGTGCTGTAACTCAGAACAGATCTGAGTGTTGCCACTGAGATTCTTGACATAGCTTCATGTACAAACATGTCAAAGTACACGCAGTTGTTGCTTTACAAGAAATGGATAACTATAGTTCTTTCCTACACCCTTCCTGCACATCCTTACCTGCCTTTCAGTATGTTTTCCATCTGCTTGCCCTCATTTCACCACTTTCCTACCACCCCTTTTTTCTTTTCTTTATATTTTTTTAGCACAGAGCAGCACTGTGAGCCACATTGTCCAGCTTCACTTAGCTCAGCTAAATAGAGCTATAATGAGTATATGTGTGTTTAACATTGTAAGTCACATGTACAAAACAAACACCTCTGCTGTGTTTTGAACCCAAGCCATCACACCTGCAGCACACTGCATTAACCTGCTAAAGCCACTCTTAATTAAAACAGGTGGTTTAAACAAAACATAGTAATTTCCACTTACAGTCATTATGAGTGTTTCAGCAAACAAGAATAAACAGTAATGGAAAAAATGGGAGTGTACCTTGGATTCTGGTGCAATAGTACACCACTAGAAAGCCAAAGACATGATAATGGATGTAAGTGAGGCCTATGATAGCAGGTAAATATGCCCTTTTATCAGCAACATGTAAAAAGACACCTGTTAAGGCATTCATGGAAAAACTCATGTTCAACTGGGACTCTGATGCAGAAATACATCCATATAAAGCCATGCACAGACGGATGGATGTAGACAATGTTTGCCACAGCCCATATGTGTGCACATATATCTTGCAAGTGCAGCTGCTATAGCAGTGACTCAGTATCTCAGTGTTAAATGATTTGCATGCAGTACATTTTGCCACACGCAGTCCTGGGTCCAAATCCAGTGTTGTGCTGCATTTCAATTACATTATTGTGAAGACAGCAATTAATGGATCACTAAAACACTCTTTATCAACACAAAGCATTGCAAATTAAATATCCACTTTTCAGTGAATGAAGTCACAGGCCTGCAGGTAGGGAGACACTTCATATATCTGTATAGCAGTACAATATGTTGTCTAGTACTCTGTTATCGACACAGTTGCCTAACATCTGTACCTTAAACACATACCTTAATTGGAGTGTAAAGGCTACCCTCACCCTGGCACTGCCTCTACAACAGGGCTGACACAGCTAGCACACATACACCTACAGCTTGTCGACTTCCAAAGTGTCCACACTCTCTGTCTACAACCTGCAGCAGCAGCTGCAGTCTGTGGAACACACAGCTCTATGTAAAGGTTTCTGCTATAGACCTACCCTCTGTGATGATGTAGTCTCCTCACCCCAATAGTGTCCACCTCAACAGCTAAGAAAGGGGCCCAGGTCAACATGAAGACCTTCTATATTGCACAGTGCTTGCATGTCACTGGCTAATGATAGTGTAATTCAGCTGCTATGGCTGCAATTAGCATTTCAGAACCACAAATTGTTTTAGAGGTAATCACCTGCTGATAGGGAATATGTTTAAAAGGCAGGCAACTGGCTATGGGGAACCATTCTGTATGAGACCTTACTCACACAGAGCATGCCTTTGTGAAACTTTACCAGACACATAGTTCAACAAAAAAGTACTGCACGGTAGCAGGTATGTAAATGTTTTTTGTGTATAACAGGATTCATATGGGAGGACAGCATTATGGGGAATAGGGATTACAGCAGTAAGCTGGTCATAGACCTGTGGTAATGACATGTCTGTGGTACCCTGATGACGTACACCCACAGGGGATGTACAATACATCAGGGTGGCATTGTCTTTTGTCAGTGTGGCACACTGGTGTTGTCAGACTGTCCCTATATAGTGGTTGTTATAGCACACTGCTGTTTGGCTGACACTGCGTCTGTGACATATTATTGTGTAGTTAGCCTTAGGAGACACACCACAGTGGACTGGAGTGTTGGCTGCATGATCATACAGCAGAAGCTGTCATGGCACACAGGGAATATCTCGGTAATGGTACTATCTCAGTTGTATCCACACACGTAGTATGTTGTCAGACTGTGGGTTATGCCATATATGAGCAAGCAGGGGATAGTGCCAGCCATTTTGCCCTTGCTGTGTCTGTACATCGTGGACGCCCACATATCTGCTCCTGTAATATGTTCCCCTTGTGCTGCCTTTCAGGAATAATGCACCACAGACAACACCCACCCTTCTTAGATGCAGAGAATGAGATAATCTTGCAAGGAGTAAGCCAGCATCATGACATCCTGTTATCCAGGGGAAGATATAATAGGGAACAGTGGGCTGCATTGTAGTTAGACACTGTCCATAACATTAATGCTACAGGCCAGCAGGGCAGGACATATGAGCAGGTTTGACACCAGGCAACCGATATGATTAATGCTGCATGTCGACAGGGAGTGGATATAGCCAGGGATCTTGCTGTCACTGATGGAGGGCCTGCAGTGGAACAACAACTCTCAGCCACTGAGGAATTCCTGGCATACCTAGGCACATGTGAGAGCTCCCAGGCATCAATCCCACCATACATCATGGAGGTGGGTACCACAGTTTCCACAGCTGAGGATCATGCAGGTAAGCTTACTATGATCAGCGTTGTAATACTCTAGCAGTCAGTGTGTCAGGCTGTCAATACAGTTATGTGGGAGTCAGGGCTTTGTTCTTTGGGGGGTGTAACCTGAGGTATACACTCATATGCAGATTGGGACCAATACAACAAGTAACAGAATAGCTACCGTAAATGTGAGATATATGAATGTATTACCTTCTTGTGGTGCAACATGCAGTGGTAGTGACATTACCCCACTCTCAACTTTTCACAGGACAATCAGGTATTGCTCAAGGCCATGTTCCTGCCCCTGGTAAGTGTGACACTTGTTTTGTTAAGGAACAGTTATAGTATAGTATGGTTAAGGACCAGAATAATGCCCTATGCACACATAATTATGTGCGTAAACAGTGTAGGATGTTTTTAAATGCCAGTCAGGAAGAGGTAGCAAAGGTTTTGATAGGAGGTAATCACAAGAGTGTAGTTCAACAAACAGATACACTTTGGCAGTTGCAGATAAGAGCATATAAGGCTCCTGGTTTAAATGAGGCAAGGAATCTAAAATGCCTTTTAAAATACAACATGTTGAAGGCAAGTACATTAGGCAGTAAAATGTGTATTTCCATATAATTGCGAAGAGAGTTGTACTGGGTTTTATGTGCTGTTTTTTTCAATTATAGTGTCATACTGAGTAAGTAAAAGGTAAATATTACTGGTCACATCTGACGTGATTTACTTCAAGTGATGGTTATAAAGGTCCTGAGTTGAAATTGAATTGTCTTCTGAGGTAGTGCTTTGTGGACGAACATGGAGAAGGCAATTGTTTGACCACTAATGCAGTTGTGGGTCTTCATTGTTTGGAGTCTTGGATGCTTTTCATACACAGTAGTGCAGGTATTAATGTACTGCTTTTTTCATTCTTATTGCATGTGACCATGGGTTTGGAGTCTGTCCCCTACACAAGCTGATGTCAGTATCTCCTCAGACATTGATGATGATGGTGGCCACAGTGAGGCACGGGTGGAGTGTTAGGGTCTGAATCTATCCCAGAGGTAGACATCACTCTTCTTCCCCCATTGTCACTGTACTTAGTCTGTATGCCCACACATACCCCATCCCCAGAGGCCACAGATATCAGACAGTCAGAGGGTGGAGACATTGAACTGGAAAGTGTGGCAACTATGGCTCCAGTGCGTGTAGACACTGGCCATAGCCAGAGAGCTGGTGAGGTCCCATACAGGCAGATTGACAGGGTTGCTTGTAGGAGGCCTGCTGTCTGTCCACCACCTGTTGCAGGTGTCACATCATGGGTAACCCAGTGCATGGTTCAGGCCATCATGGAGGTACAGGCACATTCCAAATGGAACACCAGGCGTATGCTTAGGGTTATGGATGTCGCACAGTCTGACATCCATGACAGCCTCCACCACATTGTGGACACCCTGGATCACTTGACTGATGCAGTGGACAGATGGTGGGCTGAGACAGTGTGTGTCTTGGACCGCACATTGTCTGTACTGGAACATGTGGTTGGAGTTGAGCATTGGACCTATGGACGTAGGGCAGCAATACCATCTGCTGAGAGTCCATGTGCCCATGCACACTCACCCTCCCATAGTGGTAGTACATCCAGCACTACAGAGAGGACTGTGCTGTCCACACCATGATGTAGCAGCCCATGGTCTTGTGGTTCTGGGTTTTCCCATGGTGGACATAGTCCCAGCAGACAGCAGCCACTGTCAGGTACTAGCACAGCTTCTGACCTTGGGCATGAATGTGCCAGTTCAACTCCTAGCAAAGTCAGTTCCCATGTTCAGGGCCAGATATGGTGAACTGTCAACTCTACCATGTATGATCCACAGCTGTCCAACATACACACATGTAGGACTGGCACTGAGCTTGACTGTGTACATGCACACACTCACACACCACTGTCATATGCAAGTTACCTACAGACACACACAGCACCTCTCCATGGTCCATCTTACATGCTCCCCTGACTCACACACATGCTGACTACCGTTTGGGCCAGCCTAGGCCTCTTGCATCCCCATACAACACCCTGTGCAAGTGATAATACCTGTGCCAAATCCTTGTCATCCTTGACATTGATGCAGGGAAATACAGCTATGTGTCTGATGCACAGGGTGACTATATTACTTAACATGTACTTGTGTAATACAGTGTTGGTTCACCATGCCATTTGTAGTGGTTAATGAGACATACAACATGCTGGCATTTGTCACATGTAGGCCACATACATTTGTGTATCTTATGTGGTCCTAATGTTGTATATTGCTGAATTAGCTGTATAGTTACAAAATGACAGGTGTGTCATGGGCCTGTTCATGTTTCTGTTACAGAAGTCTGTTGGGATAACTTATGGATACACAGCAGAAATAAAGCAGCACAGGATTGTATGACAGCACAGTGGACATATGTTGTCACAAAGGTGCAACACTATAACTGCATGGTTTCATAAATATATAACAGGCTAACAAGGACAATGTTGGCATTCAGCATATTTATGCATGCCTAAGTTGTGAGAAGGTCTGCTACCCTTCATAAGTGCCACAAGGGTTCTGCTGGAGATGATACATCTGTATATATCCCGTGTCCAGTACCAACAGTTGCCAGTTATGATTGTTGTGTTCTGCATCCCAGTTTGTAACCTGCACATGATGTGTGTCACAGCAGATGTGTGTGTGACATGCATGGGGGAACTGTTTCATGTAGGGTGTATTGCCTCTGTTAACTACCTGTCTCACCAGCATGTACTATGCATACCACACTGATGTTGGTGTGTAGCACAGGCGAGGCACGTGTTAGTCCTGTCATGGATACATGGGAAGTACACAGTGGGAACTGACACCTACCTGTATGGAGCCATACACATTCCCTCAAAAGCATTTTGGAGACAGACTACACATGTATGGTCCTGACAAGGACTCCATAGGACATGTTCTCTACAATGTGTATTGGTGTACCTTGGAACCTGTGTGGCTACTACATTTGTGCAATACGCCTGTGTAGTGACATGGCAAGGGTGCCATTGGACAAAATGATAACTGTGATGACTGGCACATTCAGTATACCAGTGCCAGTCTGGGATGTACGTCCCAAAGCTGTCGGTATTGGTTGTGCAACAGTGAATGCATCCACATGTTTATGACCGGTGACAGTAGAAGGCTACAGTACTCTCTGTGTTCAATCCATATGTCCCATGGTTCCTTAACATGTTGTAAAATGCTTTAACAGGCTCACATAAACATATGGCTATATTGAGGCTAGCACCACTTCCAATCAGTGAGTACAGGACATGCCAAGGCACACACGTAGTGCAGGTTGGCTGTATGTAGGTGTGCACACTTTACCTATGTAATGGTACATACTACAGATCACAGTATGTGGTGCATGCAACACACCTCATGTCTGCTAGTACTATCATTTTAGGACATATGCCTGATGACATACGCTGGCCTTATTGGGGTCAGTCCTTTGGAGGGGTCACATTACCCTCTACAAATAAAACACTGCAAAACCCTATATATGTCTTGGCTACCAAGGTTATGCCATAAGGATATATACATGCACACCAAGTAGACTGGAATGAGATTAGAATCCCTACTTATCTAGTCTTGCACACTATCGATCATGGTACTTATTGCATGTGCCATGGCTTACATCTAATATTACACTGTCAGCTGTTTGCCTTAAGGTGCCTGACATCATCAGGCCTTGTAGAAGAGGACAGTGTGGAAGCTAGCAGCCAGTTACCGGGCCAAAAAGTGTCTAACCATTACAGGAGGATAGCCCATGAGGGCATGTCTGTTCATTTGCAGGGAGATACACAGACATATTCTGACACAGTCACACACCAAGAGGGCTGGAGTGAGATTAGAACCCCTATCTATCTAGTCTAAATACTACAGATCATGGTACTTATTGCATGTGCCATGGTGTACATCTGATATTACACTCCCAGCTGGTATTCTTAAGGTGGCTGACATCATCTGGCCTTGTAGGAAAGGGCAGTGTGGAAGCTAGCAGCAAGTTACAAGGCCAAAAATTGTATAACAATTGGAGGTCAATAGCCCATGAGGGCCTGTCCATTCTTTTGTGGCGAGATACACACACACACGCAGACACACACACACACACACACACACACACACACACACACACACACACACACACACACACACTCTCTCTCTGACACAGTCATACACCAAGTGGGCTGGTGTGAGATTAGAATTCCTACCTATCTAGTCTTATACACTATAGATCACAGTACTTATCACACACACCACAAGTCAAGTCTGTTGTGTGTGTAATTGCAGGCACAGTACTTGTGCAGTACACAAACTAGGCCTGTGTTGACCAACATCTGTGGCCTGCAGTGTGATATTGCCTCATACTGTTATCTGCGTGTTGTATCCTAGCAGTGGGATAAGTGTAATTATCCTAGCTATGTGTGTACAGTTAGCAGTATGACCATATGTGGCTGCTTGCAGTTAGGCAAACCTGTGGGCAGGGATAAATTGCCCTGTCCATACATGTGCTGGCAAATTATACATTACAGCACCTGCTCACTTGTGTCTGTCTACATGGTGACACCCAGCAGGCACAGGGGTCTGTGGGTAAGTGGAATTTATACTATTGCACCCTTAGCTTGGATCCTTTGAGCAACAGTATGGCTGAGTGATAGTGGAGACTTACTCACCATTATTAGGGTATGTTGGACAATACAGACATCCACACACATATTTCTGTATATAACAGGGACGTATATATAACTGTAGTTGTGTGTTTGTATATGATATGTTTATGTGTTATGTAGATATATGGCGGTGTATGTATCATTTTAATATATATATATATATATATATATATATATATATATATATATATATATATCAGTACATATTTATTTGTCACTACATAGCGATAGCTATACTATGCTTGTGAGAGAGAGATAGTGACAGAGGGATATGAATATGTACATCTATCTGTATAGACATTTATACCTAACAGGTCATTTTGATGAAGGGGCAACAGGATTTCATTTTAATTAAGTGTATGGGTATGCCCAGTGGGACTGTCAGTAGGTGACTCCAGGCCACATATACCTGTACTCCAGTCCGGGATTTTGTATGTTACAGATATTAACATCTGCCCGTGTTTTTGCAGTACTGTACTTAACTCAAACTGTCCACAGCATTCCCCAGCTATGAGTTGTGCTTAATCTGTGACTGTGGTTGATAATGTTACACAACCAACAGACTGACAGTCTGCATATCTCTCAACTTTCCTGATTTCCACAGATTGTCCAGAGTTTTGTCTCATATGTCTGGTCTGCTCCTCATACATTTGTGGTCTTCTTGTGAAGTCTTGAATATTAACAATACTGCATTATACTACTTAAAGAAAAAACATTTGTGTTTCAGACATTATATTCTTTAGAATATATGTAATAATGCAACACTTTTACTTCCAGTGATTTTCTAGGTTTATGGGGATAATATTTGAAATCTGGCCCTATGTTTGGGCCTTTGTCCCTCTAATCTTACTGGCTTTGTCCAGATTTCTTGCAGTAAGAGGTATGACAGTCTGTGAAAACACCAACCTAGTACTACCTCACATGCACAAGATGTGAGTAATTTCAGATTAGAACCATCAACACCATCATCCATACTAGCTTCCCAAGTCCACTGAGCCACTCAGGTCACCAGACAGAGAGGAGTCATTCATCACACAATCAACAGCATAAATATGTACATTGTTATCTTGCCTGAGGAGAGAAATACAATGGTATGAGCAATATCTATGTTACAACTCTGAAATCCCTGGTCCACTGATATACCATAGGTGATTTTCTGTTAAAGCAGTTGTATGGGTACACTGCTGTGTTGGGGTGGGGGAACAATGGCACATGATCTGCTGTAATATACAGTAGTTCAAATATCATGTGAGCCCACTGTTTAACATCTCACTTGACTGATGTAGTGAATATTCCAACCATGAGGCCTAGTGAATATTAAGGAACACATACTATTGGACTGGGTATCTGTAGTCCCATGTGGATGTTACATCTGTCAAATTAGCCCACTATATCTCCTTGCATAATAGCAATAGATCCATATATATGCTTTATTATAGCAATCCTTACAATTGGTGTGTAGCCTCTAGACTTACCTTGCGAATGCAGCAGTTGGGAGACCTGTAGTTCAGGGCTGACTTTGTGTAATGCAAGTAGTACACAACCAATACATGGATAGATACAGGTTGTGTGGGTTGCCTGGCATCAGCTATTTTAATATATGTATGTGAGTATGAGTAAGGTGTCAGTCCCTAGGGACCTAGGTTGTCAGTGAATGTGCTATGCTTTGTCTCTTAGCCAATGTCAGGGTGTACTGAGCACACCTATGTCTGGCTACAGGGAAATCATTAGGGGGCTCCTCCTTCGAGTCCTCTTGTGAGTGTGGCTGTGGTGATCTAGACACTGGTGGGGGGCTGCATATCCCTTCCCTTTGCTGATCCTGCTGCAGCTGTTTCCACAGGATCATATTGTGCAGCATGGCACATACTGTGAACATATGTGCACATGTGGCTGGAGAGTACTGCAGGGCTCCACCAGATATATGCGACACTGGAACCATGACTTCAGCAGCCCAAACACACACTCTATGATGTTCCTAGTTTGTGTGTGTGCCTCATTATGGTGTTCTTCAGTGGGATGCCCCCCCCTCAGTAAACATCTGGTACAGCTGTGATGCATGCCAGATACGGAGTTGTGATAACTGCCAGGGCTGCCAGCACACACACACATTCATGATAATGCCGTGGGCATTGCACATGACCTGGAAGTTTATGGAGTGGTACCCCTTGCGGTTGACGTAGATTCTACCCTGCTCACCGGGTGGTGCCTTGATGTGTATATGAGTGCAATCTATTGTAACCAGTACCTTAGGGTAGTGTGCTATATGGTAGAAGTGTTGCATATTAGTTGCTTTAGCCTCAGGGCTGTGGGAAAATAAATGTGCTCACTGGCATGTGGTAGCAGAGGATCCAGGAACTGGTGGAGTACCCTGGATGCTGATGCCTGTGAGACCCCCATCATGTCCCCAGTTGGTCTTTAGAAGGTACCTGTGGCTATTATCCTAAGGGGTACACATTCCTTTTTTTCCACTGGAATTGGTTCCCTCTGTTGGCTTTGGGTCTGAGTTGAGGGTGGCAGAGCTCAGTGAGTTCTTGTAGTATGTTCCTGTCCACCTTGTAGTGCTCTGCAATCTCCAGCTCATGTAGCTCCTGGAAGGTTACCCTGGGCCTGAGCACACATCTCCTTCTCTGCCTAGGCTTATTGTCAGCAGCACTAGCAGCATTGACTTCGGCATCTAGCACATACAGATGTAGCAGACCAGCAGCAGCCCCTAGCATTCTTTCACTTAAAATTCCCAAGTCTGTACTCTAATGGTGCAGAGTATGGGGTGAAAAATCAGAATGTAGGGTGTATGCATACTTTATAGTGCTCTACTGTAGGTACTGACTGTGTGATTGGCTACGTGTGATGCATTCCACCTGCCAAGTACATCATTAAGAAGATTTAATGGTCCTAGTTTAAGTGAAACAGAGATTATCAGTAACTAATATATCATCAATCACATGGAAACAAGCACCGTGAAGGTAAACAAAGCTTATCAGTCACTGTACACACACCCCTGAAAGGCCATGCTCAGCATGGCGGCGTGCCATGCAAATATATGGAAACACACTCCCCAAAGGTAAATAAAGCTTTACAGCCAGTGTACATCCCCCCACCTGCTGAGCACAGTGGTGCACCACGCAAACAGGTGGAGTTGAGATCAAATGAGCTTATATGTCCTCAGACACATCCCCTCTTTATGTCAGCTACCTCTTCTGTGAACACCAACATGGTTCTGTGCCTACACTGGAGCGATATGCAGACACGGATACCCATTTGTGCTATTCAAATTCTCCCCATTCCACCTCATTTGCATAGGGATCCATGCACACAACCTGCAAACTACACGGTTCCAGGCCCTTACCTCATTAGCAACAGCACCATTCCACCATTGCAGATACTCCATGCAGGTTCCTATAATACATTTCTGTTTTATACTATTAATTGTGGTTTTTCAACTCTTTTTTTTATTTTTCTTTCATAAAAGCATGTTTGTGCACTGCGGTGTGGTGTGCAAATATATCCAGATTATTAAAAAATAAAATTATTTAAATTATTTCCCTTATGTTTTTGAACACATTGTGGATAGTTTTGGTCATATGTGTATGTTATGCCATTTCTGTCCATCTACCTGCATTTTTACTGCCTCTGTTGTCTGTCTGACATGCTGTACATGGAATGTTTCCATATACACTACGGACACTTATATAGTGTCTGCAGGGCTGCCTATCTGCTTGCTGGATCACTCTACTTGCTTCATCTGCATGAGACTCACCTCTTTATGAGGTGAATCTCATGCCAAGGAACTTAATGTTTTGGTGCTCTCGTGCTCGTTGCTCAACACTGCTTACTGGGTCACAAACCTGCTTATTTTCGTGTAAGCAGTGTGTCATGATGCCTACATGGTAAACAAGAATGTGTAGGCTTTATTAAATTCCCCCATTGATAACTGGGATAAAATGTTATTTGTTACAGTCTTAAGAATTGTGGAAAAGAAGGTGTAAAGGATTATAACAGAAATAGAAAGGACAAAGATGTATTGGCAGAAATAAGAGAAATGGCTGTGAAAAAATGGGGATGGATCGATATTAAAGAAACTGGAATGAAATAATTACTGTATGTTCTAAAGCTGCATTATATTAGTGATGAAGAAATTGCAAGAATGATGTAAATAAGATGGATATGGGGTTGCAAAATTATGCAAATAATGGGACCTCGGTTTAATGTCTCATCCAAAGGCTGACACACTCAGGAGTGCAGCACCCCCAATATGCTACACTTCAGTGTAAGTATTAGACATTTAGTCCAAGTACCTGGTGTGGGAATGGAAATACATTCTTCTGATCTTCTAGTACCAAAACTGAGGGTGTTATCTATTGAACCACTGGCAATTTAAAGGAAAGAAAAGTGGAAAGCCTACAATTATAGTGGCAAGGATAGAGAACTGCTGGAACAACCACATGTTGATCAAATTTGATGCCTGAATGGTGAAGGTGAGTGAATTTAAACTAAAATAATAAAGACTAATAATGACACAGCAAGAAAATGGACTGCATACACATGCTTTACCAAGTCCACCAAAAAAGTGGGTAAATGAAGACTCTGTAGTACAGAACTAGAAAATGTTGCACATTTTGTTGTTGTGTATGATATGCTCATGTTTGAGTCTGTATTCTGAAAGGCATAATAATGTGGCAAGACTGTTGCACTAGGTGTTGTATGAATACTACACCTTACACATATCTGAAAAGCATCGGAACTACTGAAATACAGAAGCACTGATAACATGTGATCATCAAATGCCAGCAGTTAAGAACATAGAAGCAAGAAAATCAGTTATATTAGACAAAAGTATTGCTAATCATTGAAATTGCTACACCTAGTAATTATAGTTTCCTGTCTACTGATGAGCATTGTTGTATCTTTCAACTTTTCCCCGGTTAGGGGTCACCACAGCAGAACTCCGGTCCGCTAATAATTGGCAGTAGATTTTTACGTACCGACTTGCCAGGCCTGACGCACAACCTTCAACGAAGGCACGCCCATTCACGCATGTCTCCATGCAGAAGACGCTTTAGCTGAGAATCGAACAGGACAACATCTTACTGTGAGGTGACAACGCTACCGCAGCACCACCACCGCAGATGAGCATAAACTCATAAAATACCAGAATATGCAAGAAAAAACTAGAGCAATATAAGATAAGATAAGCACACCCAGATAGTTCCAAAGGACAACACGGCTGATATAAAAGCCTTACATACTTAAATGTGCTACAGTACATGTAACTTCATATAAGCTGCTGAGGCAGGCAATTCTGGGTACATTGCAGATGCTGAAAAGAATACTCCTGGCTTATATCAGACTGTAGTAATATTAGTTTCATGCAGTCTAGTAATACCTTGATGCCAGAATGGAGTCCATTGCTGTTATGGTATTAGAAACCTAATACCAGTGTATACATAATTGTTAAGATATATGCGATACAGTATGTCTTTATATTATATAAGATATATAAACAGTAAAACTACTAGAGCATGAAAAAGTCACCACAGTGTTAAATAAGTAAACTTTCTATATTAGTAAACTGTAGACAAAGTTGTTTCTTTTTTCTATTCATAGCTGTTATAAAGTCAAAGAAAGCCCATTCATTTCCTAAATTTGGTAATAAACTGAGCAAGTAAACAATACCTGGAGTACAGGAAATACTGCATGCATACCTCTTAACTGTCCAGATTTTTGCAGAATGTCCAGATTTTTGCTTCATATTTTTGGTCTATTCCTCATAAAATGTGTTATTTTCTGGATTTTTGTGGCAAATCATTGAGGACTGAATTCACTAAATAATGAGAGGCTTTTGAGTTTCAAACTTCTTATCTTTCAGAAAATACATGGTAACACAAGACTTTTTATTCTAGCGCATTCTCATTTCTGTCACTGTGAGGTTAATGAGTACTTTCAAAATTTCAACAGGCACTTTGTGTGCTATTCAAGTGTAATAGGGATATATCTTTAATGCATGGAACAGTGCCAGTTGTGAATTTATTGGACTATACATTGCTTATTTTCTCTTGGGGTCATGTATAAGGCCTAACACATGATATTAGATATGTGGTTGCATTTATTAGATTTGACAGAGATGAGCGCATCTTGCATTTCAGATTAATTCTACATGCATGCCTAATTGTACCTATTGTAACACATTCTGGTGGTTGCACAGGAACAAAGCCTAGGAAAGATGGGAGACAGACATAATTTAATGTAGTAATGTAAGCCAGAGAGATACTGATAAATGAATGTGATATATGGTGGGGTAAATAGAGCATTCGAATAAGAGTAACTACAGGTTAGTGGAAGAATAGGGATTGGTCCATTTAACAAGAAAAAACTGCGCACAAGGTAATGGGTCTTGAGTTTGCACCTATGCCTTTTTATTGCTAGGCTAAGAGCAATAAGAACACAGATCCAAAGTAGTCTAGAGTGTACCTGTGTGAAGGAGAAACAAACTAAGTCCAAAGTATTCATCTCTGACAGGAGTTTACAAGGAGATACTGTAGAACCAGTGGAAGTCCTGGTAACTGAGACTTTACACATAGCAAAGGATATTTGTAAAATTATTTCTTTTATTACTTCCATATAGATGCATTTGGGACTGTGAGTAACTGTGTTTGTTTTGTCTATTGGCAGGAGAGGAACATTTGGGTTTTCATGGCTGAAGGACTGAATTGTTTGCTTTGATTATACCAGCTGGGTTGCTGTATATACATTTTCCATAACAAGATCAACCTTATCTGCTTGGACAATAATTATTTTCATTTGACTTTGGAGTATGTGCTATCTAAAAAAACATACTATATATGATGTATGGTCTTACATCTGTACATTAGCTTTGCAGTTACACTGAAACATGCTTAACACAGTTGCTGTTCATGTTTCCCACACACTATATGTATCTTTTGTGGCTCACACAGATTGTATAGAATACATATACTTTTCATTCATTCTATTTTCAGGGATATTTACCTCTGCATAGCTAATGTAGAACAACACTGGTATATTTATCCTCAATTAATATCTTTGGCAGGCCATTACTTATTTGAATATTAGAGAAATATGCAGAGTTGTGCCTTGGATGAGTTTAAATACTTGGAATCAACAGTTCAGAGTAATGGTGAGTGTGGAAGAGAGGTGAAGAAGAGAGTACAGGCAGGATGGAGTGGGTGGAGAAGTGTGTTAGGAGTGATTTGTGACAGACGAGTACCAGTAAGAGTGAAAGGGAAGGTCTACAAGAGGGAAGTGAGACCAGCTATGTTATATGGGTTGGAGACAGTGGCATTGACAAAAAGGCAGGAGTCAGAGCTTGATGTGGCAGAGTTGAAGATGTTAAGATTTGCACTGGGTGTGACGAGGATGGACAGGATTAGGAATAAGTATATTAGAGGGTCAGCCCAGGTTGGAAGGTTTGGAGACAAAGCCAGAGAGGCAAGATTACATTGGTTTGGACATGTGCTGAGGAGGGATGCAGAGTATATTGGGAAAAAGATGCTAAGGATGAAGCTGCCAGGTAACAGGAAAAGAGGAAGGCCTAAGATAAGGTTTATGGATGTGATGAGAGAGGACATGCAGGTGGTTGGTGTGACAGAGCAAGATGCAGAGGACAGGAAGAAATGGAAACAGTTGATCTGTTGTGGTGACCCCTAACGGGAGCAGCCGAAAGAAGAAGAAGAAGATGCAGAGCTGTGCCGTGATTTCTGTTTGCACATGGGGCACTGCATAATTCAGTGTGTAATTCATAAATAAATGTTTGGTATTCATGTACCTCAAAGGTCGTGCCTATGAATTGAATCTATGTAAGACAGCTGACTGAGTAATTAGAGAAAACCTCTACAGTGCAGTATATAACATTCTCTGAAAATTTCACCATATTTGCTCAATACAGCAACACTGAAGCAACTAAAATGATTGGTGGATGGGAAATTAACCTATTTCAGTCTCAGCTCAGACAAAAAATAGCATTAGACAAATTAATTAGCAATAAATAGTGGTGGTGCTGTGGTAGCATTGTCGCCTCACAGTTAGACGTTGCCCGTTCGATTCTCAGTTAGAGCATCTTCTGTGTGGCGACATGCGTGAATGGGTGTTCCTTCATTGAAGGTTGTGCGTTAGGTCTGGCAAGCCAGCACGTCAAAATCTACTACCAATCATTAGTGGACCGGAGTTCCGCTGTGGCGACCCCTAACCGGGAAAAGCCGAAAAAAACAAACCAACAAATTATATAGAAAAGATAGTATTGCATGTGATAATAATATTGAGAAAACAGCAGTGATGATGCAATAGTTTGAAATATATGTAGCCTCTGTAAAAGGATGCATCTTGCATTTCAGATTAATTCTACATGCATACTTAATTGTACCTATTGTAATGCATTCTGGTGGTTACACAGGAACAAAGCCTAGGAAAGACTTAGAAGAAGAGATGGAGATAAAGAGTTAAAGTGTGTGGGGGACACACTGAGACATAGTAAATGCTATATAGATAGAAAGGGGAAAAGGAGCACAGATACATTAACTGCATGCAGTATTCACAATGAGGTTTAATATTTCAACAGAATATTCTGTAGAGATGAGGAGATAATATAAAAAGGAGGAAGAGGTGCCCAAAGCTGTAAGAGTGGAGAGGGGAGATGAGAAGTATGTGATGTGACCAGTGAAAAAGCATTTGCATTCTGCTTCAGACTTAAGATGTTGTTTAAGGTGCTTAAGGTGATTAATGGTTCTGCTCCATCTACCCCAGAGGGTTCTATCTACTTAAATAGGAGTGTGCTACTGCTATTCTTTTTAACACTCCTTTCAGCTGCTGCTGCTGTGATGTTGTAGCTTCTATTGTGATAACCTAGGATGCACAGTTATGATGCATTTGCAGTTGCTTTCATGAAAGTGTAGTGCCCATAATGGTAAGATATATTTTAGCCTTTTGTGTGCTGTTGTGCATATTTGTTTTAATTGAATTTCTTTGCTGACAAGCCTTTAATATTGCTATTAAACTCCACAGCAGTCTACTGATTCTGCTCCTGTGCCAGCATTGGGCCATGTCTATTTACACAGCTCCATTAGCATGCTGTTCTGTTTAACCCTAACCTTTGTCATTGCTGAAGTGCTGCAGCTTCTGTGGGGAAACCAGGTCAGGGACATAAACTAGTATACCCTATGTGCACATAGTGTACTTGTAATTGCTGAGGGGTTAACAAAAGCAGCAAAAGTAGATGTTCTAGCGTTATTTAATCACCCATTCTTTTATGCAGCATCATCCAGGATTAGGAATGTGGCTTTCCACTGTTTCAAATCAGCATTTTATCAGTGTCTAAGTGTACCTAAAATGCTTTCCCTTTGAAAGGTTTAAAATATCGTTTTAGCTGTTATGTATGGTAACTGAATTAGAATGCTAGTGCTGCGAAGCTTTATTCACCTATATGGGCATGTCTATGCACCCAGGTAGAGTGGAACTGCTTTACTCATATCCAAAAATAAAGAGACAGTCATTGAAGCATTATCATTCTAATTCTGTTGCTTAACTTGACAGCAAAAATAATATTTTAAAATGTAGGGCAGATAGCTGGATTTTCTGTTTTAATACCCTGATTACAGAGAAATCAAAAGCAGTCACATCAGGCCATAAAAAAATATCAGAAGGAATGGAGTTTCAGGCACGTTTAAATGATAGCCAGCCGAGATATTTCTCCTTCTCTGAATGCAGCAGCATGGTACCAGAGGTTGTTCATACCACCTTAAAAGTGGTATCTGTCCTCAGGCACATTTAAATGACAAAACCAGCAGAGATATTTCTCCTTCACTGTATGCAGCAGCATGGTACCAGGGGTTGTTCATACCACCTTAAAAGTGGTATCTGTCCATAGGCACATTTAAACAATAAAACCAGCAGAGATATTTCTCCTTCGCTGAATGCAGCAGCATGGTACTCGGGGCTATTCATACCACCCTAAAAGCAGTATCTGTAATCTGATAATTTCAGGGGTCATAATCATTAGTGCCTGTGCCTGTGCTGGGAGAAGGCAGCTTTAACAGTCTGATTCCATACTTATATTAACTGTGGCTACTGTTGCCCTTCCCTAACCACTACGTGAATGATCTTGCTTCCTTCGGCTCTAATGACCATGTTGTTTTAGAGACTATACGGTTAGGCCTAGCCAATGAGCCATATTCAAAAGTTCTCTCCAGCCTCAAGTAGGGCAGAACAACACAGACCTTGAGAAAGTTTAGGCTGCCCATCCAATTGTATAGGTGTATTCTTAAGGTGACAATGGTGCCACTCTGCTTGACATGTGAATATTTTTTCCAGTGGTGGGGGCAATGTTATGATATATGATATATTAAGCAAGTGTGCCTTAGTTATTTATTGAATAAAGATTCAATTCCTTTAACGTGGCATTTGAAGAACTATTTGTTGTATGAAGGAACACAAATAAAATAGGGATGGACATTTCATAGCTTAAAAGGCTAGATACACATCTCTGCAGAGAAATATATAAGAAACTGAGTATACAGATAAGGCTTTCAGTCTGTCCTAACTAAGTTTATTGCGGCCAGTGATTTTTTTCAGGTAGGAATCCCTGAAGTCTTTCAAATTGAGTTATATGTTCAGACACATACATGACAAAAAGGGGCATTGCATTCAGTAATGACTGATGTGAAACTAGTAAAGGAGAATTAGAACTTCAACTGTAGGGGAGATGGCTTTGAAAATTAGATAAGCCAGATCAAAGACTTTCCTGACTATCATGGTGACATTATCATCAAAAGATAAGAAATTATAACAAGACTGCTTAGATCTCTTAAGGCAGTGTCTGATTGGAGGAGTGTGTTACCTATATTGTACGACAAATGATTTGTGTATCAAACTAACTATGAATAAAATTTTACTTTACCTTGTTTTTGCATGCACTATATCGAATCTACATTAGTTTATCTAGCACTTGGTACAGATGAGTAAAGCTGTGACCCATTAAAGAGATGCTTCCTGTAGTAAGTGCTTTGGTTTCCTCAGCCTTCATTTTTCTTTTGTCTCTGGCAAGGTTCTTCTCAAAAAGGGACACTTGCCTTCAGTAGGCTGTCCTATGCTGTTAGCAAATGCATTACACATTTGTCCTTTGAATTTTTGCAGTCTTCACATAATTAGTACTTAACTATATGTTGTTTGAGTCTGAATCCTAGTATGTAGATGCCAGGTGCATTTTAATTAAATGTGAGTTTCAAGGGATGAGAAGTTCATTGTTTCTCACATTGTCTGTTTTGTTTCAAAATGCTGTTAAAAGTGTTTATGGTAATTGGAAATGAGACAGTTAACTAATGGGATGTTCTACAAAGGGCCTCATTTGTCCACAATCCAGATCTGTTGACTCTGGAGGCGTATGCTGCAACAATAGAGAATTACTGCCATTCAAGCAGGTCAGATCTACTGTAGTGAGTGATGCCAGAGGCGATCAATATTCTTGATGACAGAGAAGATATAAGGAGGTCAAAAATGAGATGAAATGATTATCTCTGGATGAAAAAAAACGTGTGCTCTTAAATGGTAATTTGTAAACACTCTTACTTTGCAGGACTAGTGTGTGTGAATGAAGATGGCATACTTTGGTTACTGTGTGTTTGAAATGTGAAATATTTAACAATTATTATTATCATTATTATTATCATTATTATTATCATCATCATTATTATTATTATTATTATTATTATTTATTATTATTATTATTATCATTATTATTATCATTATTATTATCATTATTATTATTATTATTATTATCATTATTATTATTATCATTATCATTATCATTATTATTATTATTATTATCATTATTATTATCATTATTATTATTATTATCATTATTATTATCATTATTATTATTATCATTATTATTATTTTGACACAAACATTTTATGCAGTCAACAATGTAGCTATAATTGCTGGGTTTGGGGGATGTCTGTGGATAAAATTTGACTGACCCTGCTGAGTTGATGCCTTTGTATAAAGCAAAAAAAAGTGGCTGTAATTGTTGAGTACAGATATTGGTGGATTATGATGACAGCAGTTTGATTGGCCTTTCATGGCTGAACTGTTCTGAAATGCATACTTTTGTCATTACTGGTTCATACGTTGTTTCAGTACTTACTGGAAATAATGTTCGCAACTACAAATCTAAAACACACTCAACAAATGTTGCTGTAATAAACAGGGAATATAACATAAAACAAGCAGGAAGGTGCATCAAAGAACACATGCATTTATGCATGATTATAAAAATGTGTGTGTGAAGGGGGGATGGCATGGTTTGACAACAGCCCGGGGCCTAAGGTATACAATCTGCCACTGGACAAATGCATTTCAATGAATGTGAGTTTCAAGAGAAAAGAGGTTTACTGTTGCTCATGCTAAGCCTGTTTTCAATGTGAGACTGTTTTACTTAGAAACTATCAGTGTTTGTTCTCTAAAATGTGAATTTTATTTTAATTAAATTAAAATCTCTGTTACTGTTGTAAAAGTAAAGAAGAAAATGTTATGCACACTGACAGTGGACACTGGAATGGTTGTGTTTGCAAGGTTATTACCCTGCCTAAGGACTTATTTGACCATCATCTGGATCTGACTATAGCATCTGGTATCTCACCGCTACATGTGTCACTGCACTAACTGATGTAAATACTCTACATAGTCAAGATCAGATTTATTGATTGACTACCTTCTTAAATCATTGTTTTCTAGTATATATTAACCATTCCTTTGTCATTAGCATGCTCTTTTATTGTATAAATTGTTTTTATTTTTTCACTTGATGTTTGTTCACATTCTGGGCTGAGGCTGAAACTGGAATAATAGTATCAGTGCTGTCTGTCTCTTGTATAAATATAAACTGTAAATAAAATGATATCTGTGCCATCAACACCTACTGCCATATGATGTCGAAGCATCAGGACCACCAGTATTTATAAATTAAACTGCTCATGTTAAGGCTTTACAGAGACACAATGTTTCCTTCATGTACTGCCAATGAACAGTGGGACTAGAATGACTTCTCTTAATGAAAGATACATGATGCTCAAGCTGAAATACCAGTTTCATGGGTAATGGTGTGGCCGTGGTGTGGTTATTCCATGGTACAGCTGCTCCTGCCTTTTTCATATCATTTTTATGCTTTTGCTAAAGGACAGAGCAGGGGCAATAGGCAGTGTCTTTTATAATTGCAGTTTCTGGAAAACTTGGGGTATGGAAGTAACTTTCTTCCAATGCCTACTTATTGTACATATAGCTTAGTTTTAGTTTGTTCCGCTGATTTCACTACAGATTACTCTTCTCTTCATTTTTAGTCTTTCTTTTTTGCCTCTGTCCTTTCCTTTACCCCTCCTTTCCTTTTTTATCACAGGATGTGTATGGTACTGCTTGACAAATTATACCATCCTGCCACTTTTCATCCGACAGAGACAGAACAATAGACTTTCAATCGCAGGGCACGTTTATTTGTGGGAAGTATTACTTGGGGCTGTTTTATTTTGTTTTTACTGCTTTTCATAATCCTGTTTGCCACCTGTTTTGTCTATTTTCATTACATATGTCCTTTGAAGACATATGTAAGCACACCCCTTTGACCCATGTCCTTCAATGTTTATACTTGATTTTATTTATGGGGGGGGTTGGTAATATTCCACGTTTCATCTGTAATGCTATACTTTTCTACACTTTCCACTTTTAAATAAAGCATAGTAAGCTGTGAAGGGGTAATGGTGAGGTGTCTATATTATACGCTCGAAGAGACTTTTCTTCGAACATATAATCATCGACACCTAAAGAGCAAATGCTCCAAAGCACGAATGGCCACGTCTGCAAATTTTTCCTCAGGAAAAAATTCAGTTGGCCCTTATCGGGAATTGCCTTTTTCCCCAATGTAGACCGATCTTGAACTTGGTATATTTAGTTGGGGGGTATGGGGGGCACAGCCCCCCACATCAGGGAGTATGGGGGGATGAAGCCCCACACTTGATTAGGGTTTTGAAGTTTGTGTTTTTTGTGAATGGCCCCATGAATGATTTCCAGAGGAAAAATTTGTAGATGTGGCTGTTCGTGCTTTAGAGTGCCTGCTCTTTAGGTGTCGATGATTATATGTTTGAAGAAAAGTCTCTCCGAGCATATAATATAGACCCACTTGTGAGTAATAACAATCTTTAATGACTGATTGCATTTCAGAGTATGGAACTGATTGTTTATTCTCAATGTCCTGTAGTGAAACAATTCAGAAATGGATCTAGGCAGTAGTGTACAACAGGTTACATGGCCTGTGGTCCATTATTGCATGCTGGGATTCCTGGGGCACCATTCAAGTTTTGCATGCTGAATGCACAACAATTGATATAGCTGCTAAGTCTGCAGCTGAAGCAAATGTCAACAGCAAATTCTCAGTATATAATTTATAACATAGACATACCATTTCTTAGATATCAGCCAGGCTTTTTATGAGTTTGTAATATAACCCTGCTGTCACCATATCAGCATACTTGAGTGATGGCACACCACTGGTGTAAAAGCCTTCACTAAGCTACCTTGTATCTTACAGCAAAATGACAAACCACCACGTTAATAATTTTAAGCATGCCTTCTCTAAACTGGCATACAAATTAATGGACTCCCTTTCTGAAAAACTGTATAACACATCTGTATAGAATAAATTCATAAAATTCCTTAGAAGGAGAGCTATTGGCATATGCTTCAAAACCCCCCAACAACATAAACTCAATCATTACATGTCTAGTATGAACTCATTCTTTGATACAATATGTTTGATTCTATGATTTACAACTTCCATATCCTTCATAACATCTGCGTTGACCCTCAGCTTACCTACTCACATTTTCTAACTTACCAGTTCACAACCCTCAGCCTTTTGCAACTGACTGCTATTTAATCTTACCCTGCAACTCCATCTGAGACTTTCCAATGCTACACATATGTAAATACTGGAAAGTATTGTATTTGTTTGATATAAACAGTATGCAGCTATTCTGTTGTGTCTCAGATTCATATTATTGCATTCTCAATAGCTATCCATCTATCGTTTTTGTTTTCACTTTTCTGAATTGTGTTTTCCATTCTCTGTTGTAACTCCTGGGCTGTAGCTGAAACTGATTCGCAAAGGATCAGTTTGCTTACCTGATTAACAAATCTTAATAAGTAAATAAATAAATAAATAAATAACATTCAAAATTCATGCAGACTGTACTCAGAGCTATCCATCTCACAGTTTGTTGGCAAGTAGGGGTCAGGCAACTTAGTACACTCTCTAAATCCTCTCAGAATGATCATTCATTGTACTTCCTTTTTTATAAATATGCAGGGAATACTTTTACTTAATAGCTAGTGAAATCTACCTTCAGAAGTACAAATTTGGTAAGTACATAGCACTAAAGGAATATTACCAGAGTTGTGTAATATTTTACTTGCCTGTCATTATTCTATCATGACTGTTTTACTTCATGCACATTTGAGCTGAGAGTATAGCATTATCGCAGTATACAACACGAAGATTCTGAAATACTAGCTGTATCAGATAAAACCGCACATTTTATTTTAGTCTAGCATCTGACTATATAAGGGCACGGCAAAAAGAACAGCAAGAAGAAAGGATGTGTCCAGCATTTACATGATACTAGCCATACAACAAGTGACTTTAAGGAGCGAACAACTTACACAGTCAAACTACCCATCTTAATAAACTACCTGCCCATACTGGCAGTAAAATATCTCTAAAGAAGATTCACTTTAGGCCAGGGCACACCTTAATTATTAAAAATAATTAAATAAGTAATGACTAAATAAGTTATGCAATAGTGTGAAGCTATGTATTTTATTGATTCATTTATTTTGAGAAGTAAGATGATGATCTGGTCAGAAATGGCTGAAGTTATATCCTAGACCATTTCAGATATACAGCTTAAAGCATATGAAATAAAGTTGGCTGTTTACAAATTACTTTAATATCAGTTTAGTTTTGTCTAATATTTACAATGGGTTTATTTTCACCTTTATTAACTGAACTTAAGAGAGTTCTTGTTTTTGTGACATAGCAGAAAAGTGCCTGTCACTGTCTCTGTGTGCATCTAGTAAGACTTCAACTTTCTTTTTTCAGATCAGATCCATTTTTTGGTGGTAGAGAAATGTAATGGCTTCTGAAGCACATGACATTCAAACTAATACATGACACTCTGCAGAACAAAATCTGGTGGAATGCCTTTAAAGGAAACTACCCCCAGAGTATTTCTGATTCTGAAAGGATGACACATTTCTATAAATCATGGCAATGTCATTGATGGGTTACCTAAATATGAGAGTTGAGCCTGAACAAACCACAGACGGTTCTACACTACACCAAATATTTTAAATGCCCAATCTTTAGTCTGAGCACAGCAGCATTTAGTTGCTTTTGGCAAAGTTTCATAAAATTTCTACGGCATATCAAACCTCTGCATTAATAAAAATAGTGGTGTGAAATAAAAAGACTGAAAGTCGATTCACCAGAGATGTAATCTCAGAGCTGAATGCTGTCCTTGAATCCTTTTATGCTAAATCGGCTATTCTCAGTGATATAATTTTATGTTTAATTATAAACTGCAGTTATCTCTTCATGCGGCTTTGCACCTGTGTTCACATTTGTGAGTCACATCCTTCTGAAGCAAGAAAGATGAATATTAAGCATGCAATTCATTTTACTGGAAACGCATTTCATTTCAGAGACTTCATAATAAGCCTGCCTTAAAGCAACAGTAGTGTTTGTTGGTAGCCATGTAATACAGTTTTTAGCAGTAAAATACATTCTAGAACCATACATAACATCCAATTTTCTTCTTCATTTCCTTCCACTCCAATGCAAAACTGCAGAATTGTAAAAGGTTTTAAAGTCAGCTGCTCTACAGCATGCCAGACCTGAAAAGCATTAACGGCATTGGTGATGTGGTGGGCTGCTTAGCATTAACAGATGGCATCAGGATTATAACAGCATATTCATAGACATTGCAGGATACTTTCACTCAGTAGGTGACTAAAGAAGAGATTTCTTAAAGCCACAGGAGAAAGGTATCAGGAAATCCTGACAAACACTAAACAGGAATGTGTAAAGTAAATATCGTACAAGCAAGTTTAGTTACCAAAAAACAGTCTGATGTTGGGAGATAAGTTAGTAATGTTCTTTGAGCATACAGAAAATGGCCTTTTGTTGCATATTTAAATGCAAATGTCTATAGGAAAACAGTCATGCCAATTTTTTTTTTAATATTTGTACTTGCTCCAAGATTAGTTTAGCAGCTCATATTCTTTTTTGACCTGTTCTGGCTTGTCCAGAAGTTAAATGTATTTATTTTCAGTGCCTGTGTAGTTTTTCTTTTTTTTTTTTTAAAAAAAAAAGAAATATTCTGTACATCCCTCCTGAAATTGCAGTCCTTGAGTTTCATGTTATCCTTCATTTAAGAGCACATCAGACCCCTAAAAATACTATTATATCCATTATTCTTAATCCCAGCAAGAGTGGCTTTAGCCCCCTAAACCTCTTCTAACAGCCGGCTTTCTTCTAACAGCCTGCTTTTTACAGATCCTTCATTATTTTGGCTATGCACTGTCTCAACAACATACCTTTTTCAAAATGCCTTTTGTCCTACTGTTCTTTATTGTTTTTCAGTGATTATTATGCAAAAGATAAGAAAAAGAAATAGAACCAAAACAGAAAGAAAATAAAGAAAATGCTGTCATACTGAATAATAGACATGATGA
>NC_056744.1:1281827639-1281840139 GCF_019279795.1 Protopterus annectens | reverse complement strand
ATGTCAAGGGAAGTTGGGTAATCTAATATGGCTTACTGACATTACCGCATTCATTGGTGTCAGGAAACAATGTTGTAATTTATGTTCATTTGGTTTGAGTAAGTCATTACTCGAAAAAGAGTTTTCCAAAATTTTAATAGTAAACCATATATGTGTGTGGGTGTGGGTGTGTGTGTGTGTGTGTGTGTGTGTGTGTGTGTGTGTGTGTGTGTGTGTGTATGTGTGAGAGAACAGAACACATCATTAAACATTCAGTTAATCAAACATTCTGAATGTCAACATAAGCAGCCAAAAGCATTTCCAGATCTTCAGTTGCAGAATGACAGCATTGCTTAGTGTGAGATTAGCTTATAGTGTGGAGTGGGAATTTTTCCTTTCCCTGATGTTGCATGACCTAGAAGTTGGTATATATAAGTAGCATGGGATGTGGGGTGCACTGAGGCTTGCCCTCCTGTAAAAAACACTTTGAATACACGATTTATTTTTTTAAGTTTAGACTTCAGCCTAAAATATTCAATAGTGTGTAGTCCATGGACTCTTGCTATATACATATATATATAAAATATATATACATATATATATATATATATATATATATATATATATATATATATATATATATATATATATTAGTATGACAGAAGTGCTCAATATTTTGTGATTTGTTCTTAAAGGTGAATCAGTGTTTTGTGATACTCTCTTTAGTGTTCTACCATTTGAGGCACTCTCTTTTGCATATTCAAACTTCCATGATATTTTATATATACATATGTGTGTGTGTGTGTGTGTGTGTGTGTGTGTGTGTGTGTGTGTGTGTGTGTGTGTGTGTGTGTGTGTGTAGATAGATATAGATTAGATATTGATTTATATATAAAATTATAGGTGTGTTTATATGACTATATTTAACAATACTGACACATTAAAATTTTGACACTCAAAATATTAACTTTAAATATTAATGGTTCATAATACTGACATATCAAAAAAAGTCATTTACAGACAAAATAAAAAAATAAAAATAAAAAAACAGGACCCTAACAATACCATATTTCATAGATTATCTGAAGAGTGGAAGTTGCACAAAATGTTTTTTATGGTTGGGAACAGAGGCTTTGCCCTTCCTGCACTACTTTACTAATGTGTACTAACCAAAATCCTGGTCCAGCACCTTCCCTTAGAAAAATAAAAAATAAAAAATTGCTAAATGCCTCTTGCCAGCAAATATAAACTAACACTTTTGTGCAGGGTGCAGTTCCCCCCCAAGATTTATATACCATCTCCATGGTCACACAGTAGAATGGAGAGATGGGGGTCTGAATGGAGAGATGATAAGTTAGCAAGCAAAGGAGAGTAGTGTTGCTGAAATTGAATTCATCCTCAAGTCTGGGTGATTACCTTCATGAGGCGGACCCTGTTTTTCACAAAATATCACCAAGACAACCCTGATATATAGACTGTATTTTATATAGCATACATCATGGAAAGAAGTAGGTCAAAATTTAAAAAGATAGCTGGGTGCACAAGACCCAGGATAAAAAAGTGTCCAATCCTGGTAGGTGCACTGGTGCCAGGGCTGGAAAAAAATGACAGTGTAGAATCCTCAAAATATGGAAACATTCCTGCATTGGGTCTATTCCAGGCCCAGGGGGAGGATGGCCCCTCCTATTGTAGAAGGAAGTAGCAGTCCACAAAAATCACAAAAACTGGAAGGCCAAAAAAAAGCCATAAAGACAACAGATTGGACTATTGATGATAAGAAAGAAATTAAGTATTGTTATTATTATGCAAAAAGCCCAGCATTTCCAGACACAGGATATAAAAAAAAAGATTAAGAGAGAAATTACGGGAAAGATAATTACTTTCACAAGAAAAACTGTCAGAAGCCTCAAATAACAATTTGTGTTCATTAATACAACAGATTTGTGAAAAAACATTATATAGACCAATAAACTTTGATGTGTTTGGACAAAGAAGTATCTGAGGAAGTGTAAAAGTATAAACAACAAGACCTAGAAATTTTTGAAAAGTATAAGAAAGAAATATGGACATGGGAAAGAAAGAGAGATTTGATATTTTGCAATATGTATGCAAAGTCTAAAGCCAAATTGATCAATACAAGAAAGAAAGCCTTAAAGATATTTGAAGAGAAATACAGGCAAAGGCATCCAGATAAGGAAAATTTCACAATGAAAAAGTAATACTACAAAGAGGAAATGTAGAAAAGATTTGTAAAGTAAAAGTTAAAAAAAAATAGAAGCTGAAGTTATGGAATACCTGCGAAGTGAAGGATTTGGTGTAGAAGGTCTAACACAGGTTGCATCACAGCATGATGGAATGAGTCACCAAAATAAGAAGAAACAGGAAGATCAGGAGATATCTAAAGAAGAAATATGGACATGGGAAAGAAAAAGATGTAATATGATGTAATATTTACGCAAAGGAGAAAACAAAATTAATCAATACAAAAAGAACAGCACCAAAGATAATTTGAAGAGAAATACAGGCAAAGGAATCCAGGCAAGGAAAACTTTACAATACAAAAAAATAAGAAGTCAAAGAGGAAAAGTAGAAAAGAAGATTAGTAATGGAGACGTTAAATAGAAACTGAGGTTATGGACTATCTGCAAAGTGAAGGATTCAGTGTAGGAACTCTAACTCAGAAAGCACCACAGCAGGATAGAGCAATAGACATCCAAATTAAGGAGAAAAGAGTGGAACAGGAAGCAACTGGGCAGTTGCCATATGAAAATATTTTGAAGCCTTCCACAGGAAACCAGTATAAATGTTCACTAGAAGCTGGATGCCAAGGGAAGGAACAGAAAACTGTGGCATCTCTGACGCAGTCAATGTTGAGGAGTGATAGACCAGTGAGTTCCCGTGGGACAGAACAAGGATGAAACTGAAAAAAGTTCCACAAGAAGATCTTAGAACTTTCTACAGAATGCCTGCAGGAAATGGAAAACAAAAAATGTGCCCTCAGTTTAGAAGAAAATGAGCTAAGAGAAGAGTTGCTTGATTTAATAGAGATAGACATATTAAGATCGATGAAAGAAATAGACTGCAGAAGGTCAATAAAACCCAAAAGGTTAGAAATCTGCTAAAACAAATAAATACAGTAATTAGGACTGTCCATGGAGATTCATGAGATATAACAGAAGTAAACAGGAAATATTACTGTTCAGCTAAATTAATAACAGATAAAATTCTACCACAAGAACACAGGGTAGTAAGGGAAAGCAAGGGGAGAAATCAAATACCATCATGGAAGTATTGAATAGAGAACACTATAAATCAATTAAGACAAGAAGTGTCACTGTTAGAAGAGTATAGAAGAGGGAACAGGGAAGCAATCTCATGTTGATCAGGATCAAATGCAGGAATGGTTAAGGAGAGGAAAATTCAAACCAAAATATGAACGGTTAATATTGGCAGCACAAGATAGTGGAATACGTACACATTGGTTTACAAAGTCCATTAAACATATGGAAGAAACAGGCAAATGTAGGTTTTGTAAAACAGAATTTAAAATAATTGCAGAACTTGTTGCTAGCTGCGACATACTAATGGCAGAAGGACTGTATACTGAAAGGCATAATAATATGGCAAGAGTGCTGCACTGGGGATTGTGCAAACATTATAATATTTAAGTAGCTGAAAAACATTGGAAACATGACCCACAAAGCATCACAGAAAATTTTGAAGTCTACATCACATGGGATCACCCATTACCATGAGTTCAAAAGAGAGATGCGAAAAAAACAGATATAGAGGTCCATGAAAAAAAGACAAAAGTAGCATTGATCATTGAAATCTATACACCCAGAGACTACAGTGCATTGCATACAGAGAGAGACAAAGTCATAAAATATCAGGATTTATAGGCAGAAATGAGACCAATGTGGAAGAAAGATAACCAGGCAGTTCTAATAGTAGTAGGAGCAATGGGTCTTATAAAAAAGAATCTACAATCTTATTTAGATATGTTACCGATACATGTAACTCCATATGAATTGCAGAAGGAGTCAATGCTAGGCACATTGCAAGTACTGCAAAGAGCACTTCGGGCTCACATCAAAGACTGAAACAATACTAATTTCATAAACTTTAATCATATTTTGACTTAGGAATGGGGTCCATTCCCATCATTGTATTAGAAACCCAAAAGATATGGATAAATTAAAAATAGTGGAGAAAGGGCAGCATCATATATTCGCTGAAACTGGCTTTCAATATGAAGTTATCACACTGTCAGTCAAACAGCATTGAATATATTCATATATGCATGTGTGTGCATATATATATATATATATATATATATGGATCTACTGTACTTCATCGAAAGAACACTTTGAAAAAGAACAGTAGACCCACACTTACGTGAAAGTGCACTTAACCGAAAGTGCACTTTAGCGAAGAACGTTTCAACAAACCGACCAAGAACACCAAAACAATGTTTTTGCAGGGGGGCAAACACCTGCACCCCCTATGTGGGGGCTGTGTCCCCCACACCACCCTACTTAAATATACCAACTCCAAGATCACACTCCAGTGGGGAAGCAGGTTAATTCCCTTTTCCCCACTGTAGTGTGCTTCGGCACATCAGTGTTCATTAATGGTTCGTTGAACCATTCTTCAAGGAAGTGCACTTTTGGTTAAACTGCTGGTGCTCGCAGAACCCATCTCCTGCGGTAAAGTCATCCTGCTAAAAACTTTAATTTCTGCTATTTTATTTCTGTACATGGTACTGTTAAATGCAAAGAACCGATAATGCAGTAATTCACCTGCTTTGAATGTAAGCTATTAATGTAGCTGCATGTATTTAAGTTTACATGTAATAAGGCGAGATACACATGCTGTTGATTTAAGTAACATGGTAGGATGCTAGCGACTTTCAAGCCTAGCACACATGCTGTTTACTGACATAGTATTGCAGGATTGAGAGCCTAATTAGTGTGCTTAGCTGATTCTTCTATAATTGCATAGGAATGTTGAATGTTTATAGCATTTTCCTTGCCTAATTTCACATTAATATCACAACATAACATGGCAGGTATCTAGTGTTTCACAGGCCTTCTAGGAATGCTATATTCTGACATACTTGTATATGAACATGATTTTTAAATATCTGATCCTACCATATCTACAGGGATTGTTGTAAGATTAAAGTACTATTCTTTCCCATAATTTACCACTGACACTAACAGCAGAACATTGTGGCTATAGATGTTAATGAAGGTCTATTGTATGTAGCTGTTTTAAAGTGCATTTACAGTTAAGCGCTAATGGGCTGTTGTATGTAGCTGTTTTAAAGTGCAGTTACAGTTAAGCGCTAACGGACTGTTGTATGTATCTGTTTTAAAGTGCATCTACTTTTGAGCAAATGTATAAATAAAGTGCTTTTCTTTGCCCTAATCTGTTCCCATATCTCCTTCTCCTTCCTAGAAACTCTATACTAATCTTGTCAGCCCTACCCAGCCTGCCCCCCCCCCCCCCATTGAAAGGCTCACAATGCTAGGGGACTACTGCCTGCAAAATAACAAAAATCCAGAAAGTCAAACTGTTTTTTCCTGTCACCAGCAAGGAAACAAGGTTTATACTCTCTCCAATATTTATTTTGTTACATTTGGAGATTAGTTCTGTAGTGAACCACTCGGGGGGTCTGCAGCACTGGCAGAAATACACTAGGTCTTCCCAACTAATCCTGCAACTAAGGCAAAGGTTATTTTGTAAAAACAGGAGTCAAAGGTAAGTAAATCAGCTCAATACTTTCATTTGAAATACTACATATACCTCACCTTTGGCATTAATGGTGCATAGCTAGTCCAGGGTGGCCACTGTGGTGCAGCAGTTAGCATTGCCGCCTCACAGCAAGAGGTTCTCCGGTTCGATTCTCAGCTGGGGTGTTTCTTGGCTGGGGTGCCTTCTGTGCGGAGTCTGCATGTCCTCCTTGTGGTCGCGTGGGTTTCCTCTGGGTGCTCCAGTTTCCTCCCACATCCCAAAGACATGCAGTAGGTGGATTGGACACTCTAAATTGGCCCTAGGTGTGAGTGTGTGCATGTGTATGCCTTCTGTGGAAGGTTGGGCGCCGGGCTGGCAACTCGACACTGTAAAACTCCACTGCCAATCATGAGCAGACAGATGATCTGCTGTGGTGACCCCTAACTGGGAAAAGCCGAAAGAAGAAGAAGAAGAAGGTGCATAGCTAGTCTGCCCTGGAAAAACTAAATTAATTGGCTCTGCAGCCTCGAGGTTTGCTTGGGCCCTGCTCTGTTCGCCTCGCTTTACTCGGCACACTCCACTCCCTTATCCTGTTCCCAATTCCCATCCGCCCCACTACATCTACATTTATTCTAACCCCATATCACCTGACCATCCCTTACAGCCAATCAACTGCAGCCACCCAAATCACACCCCCTGATTAACTCTCATCCAAATAACACTACTTGCATCCAAAGACTATATAATACAAACTATGCTGGTCTTACTTACATCTCTCCTACTAACCCTCACAACCCTCACATACATTACATCCTCACACGCACACACACACCTCTACCCCACACCACCTACCAGGCAACACATACCTTTACACCTATAGAAACCCACATCAGCTTCCCAATAGCCCCTTCTTTATTTAATGACAACATAATGTTACTTGTACATAACAAGTACAGTCCACTATCCTACACTAGAAAAATATCATGCAAACTCCACATAGACATTTTACAAACAATTAAACTTCATCTATTATTAAAGAAATGCCTCCTTACCTCTGGAGATATTCACCAAAATCCAGGGCCAGGCAACATTATATCCCCAAACAAACAAACACACAGCAGATCTACTTATCATTAACCTCAACTCTCACAGTATATCAAACAAACTCCCTCACTTACATGCATTCATAACTCACTACTCCCCTGCCAACCTTAACACTTGCAGTATATCAAACAAACTCCCTCACTTACACACATTCATAACTCACTACTCCCCTGACATTCTAACCATAACAGAGACCTGGCTAAAACCCAGCACACAGAATGAGGAACCTCCAGGATGTAATATCCTAAGACTAGATAGGACAGGAAAGAAGAGAGGGGGCATTTCAATTTTCTAGAAAAACACACTTACACTACAACCTCTACAAACTCCTCTACCTAAATTTAATACTGCTTAGATCATAGGCTCTGTGCTACTCCTAAACAGGAAAAATAATATCAATATTCTTTGTGTGAATATCCCTCCAGGTTATAACTCTCCAATAATTGTGGAGATTCTTCAATGGTCAAAAGAAAACCTCCCACAAGAGAATATTCTACTAGGAGACCTAAACACTGATTGGCTAGCCTGCAATTCCAAAAAACCCACTAACCACATCAATCTGTATGGATTCTCTCAACTCATTCAAGAACCTACTAGAGTAGATAAAAAGTCCCAAAAGGAATCTATACTAGATTGGACATTAGTAAACTACCCTGAACAAAATTACCAAATAGGTTGTCAGATGGACTTAGTGACCCCCTCCCAACATTCCTCCTACAAAAACGTGTTAACATACCCAAACCTACAGTCTATAGACAAGTCAGAAATGATCGCAATGTTAACCCTCTAGATCTCAACACCACATTAAAAAAATGTAACTGGGAACCATTACGCACCCTTGACTTAGACCAAGCAGTGGAGTATTTAATAGCATTCTTACTAACGTCCTTAATTTAGTAGCCCCCATAAGAACAATTAGAGCTAAACTACACTATGCCGCATGACTAAGTCCACTAGAGCCCTATTAAAATGTACAGATAAAGCATGGAAAACCTGGAAGAAAGACAACACTAGTCTATCCAAATAAAATGATCAACACCTTAGGAATCAGGTCAAAAAACAAACAAGGCTCGATAAACAGAACTACTATCTAAGTATCCAAAACAAACACTCCAACATCCCCCAAAAGTTCTGGCATGCAATTAACTCCCTACTAAAACCTGGTAAAACCATCACACTAGCTGCCACCTCAACCTCCACAAAAACAGATAGCAATATAGCCCCCCCAATGCAATCACTTTACTGAATCCATTAAATCACTAGCTACTCAACTATTCAAAAATAGCTACTCACCCATGCCAACAGCTCCTAACAACACATCTCCCTTTACATTCTCACCTGTCCCAACCTCTACAATAAAAAAATACCTCTTAAAACTTAAACCCACTACTCTTGCAGCAGATGGTATACCAGCAAATTTCCTAAAAATGGGGCTGACTCCATATCTTACCCAGTCTCAATCCTTATCAACCGCTCCATACAGGAATTCTATATCCCTCAACTGTGGAAAATCTCCTACATTATCCCCCTTCATAAGGGTGGAAATTCCTAGGATTTCTCAAACTACTGCCCCATTGCCATTCTGCCTCCTTTATCAAAGATACTTGAGAAATGCATACACTCTCAGGTCATGCATTAGGTCGTGCATTTCCTAAATTCAAACAATCTCCTCTCCTCTACACAACATGGCTTCTGCCCACACCACAGTACAACCACCACCCTTCTCTCTTTCACAAACTTGGTTAACCAGCATAGAAATAACAACAGATTTGTATCTGCTATATTCCTGGACCACTCTAAAGCATTTGACATGGTATCTCACTCCATACTAATAGATACTCTAACATCTTTAGCCTTTGCCCCTGACACTATTGCTTGGTTTAAAAACTATCTATCAGACCGACAACAAGCTGTCCTGTGGAAAGGAGTCTTATCACCTTTACTCCCAACCACCACTGGTGTACCTCAAGGTTCCATATTGGGTCCACTGCTCTTTTCTATCGTCACCAACAATCTGCAGACCTCTACCCTGCAGGCCTCACTCATACAGTATGCAGATGATTTCACCCTAATCTGCTCAGCCCCATCTCTTACCACCCTACAGCACCTCGCCCAATAATCTTTTGTCTCAGTAGAAAGGTGGATTACAAATATTCAACTTATCTTAAATCCCAATAAAATTAATTACTTCTATTTACCCCAAACGAATCAAAAATCTCTCCACTCTCCTTCTCTATCTCCTCCAATAAGGGTACTGTCATTTCACCTAGCTCCACACCAAGCTCCTTGGCATCGAAATAGATAACAGCCTCCACTTTGACATCCATATCTCTCAAACTATAAAAAAGGTACACAAAAAAATGGGTTCCCTATACAGACATAAAAACTTTCTATCAGATCAGGCTCAGGTCACCCTAGCTCAAACCCACCTTCTTTCCACACTAATGTATGCAGCGCCAATTTTGACTTAAGTTAGAAAATCTGACATAGACAAACTTGAGTCTTGTTATAACAAAATTGCCAAGTTTGCTAAAAATTCCCCCTTTAGAACCCATCATTGTATACCTCTTAGGCAACTTCATTGGCTTGAACTCTCAGAGCTATTAACCTATCACCAACTTGTCATAGGTTCATAGGTTCATAGGTTCATACTAGGCTATCTGCCCTAGGGCATTTATAAGCCTAGCCAGAGTGTGTTTGGCTTTCACCACCCATTTTAAATTAATTTTGCTATGCCCTTTTTCGAGGTTAGTATACTGTGCTTCTGTCTAACAGTGACACAGAAGTGATACCCAGGGTAAACCTACGATCCCCCATCCACTCATCAAGATTCCTCTTGAAGAGAGTCAATGAGGGACTCTGCCTAACCTGGACTGGGATTTTATTCCAGAGTGAAGGGAGCCTCTGGGTTATGAATCTGTCCCTCCAGCATGTCCTATTTATTTCAGTGCTGAGGTTCAAGTCTCTCGAGTGCGTAGCTCAATGGGATTTGGATTTTCTGAGGTGCAGCATGTCCATTAATTCCGGATTGGACATGGCTTTATATGTCAGGCACAGATCGCCTCTGAGCAGGCAGTATGCCACTGAGTAGAGCTGGGGTTTCTTTAACCGGGCAGCATATGGCATCTGTTTGAGCCCTTTGATCCTCTTGGTGAGGTACTTTTGGGGTCTTTCCAGTTGCTGCAGGTGTCTGGTAAGGTACATCCCAAAAGGGGCATTGGACTCAATTATGGGCCTGATGAGGGATGAGTAAAGAGGCACGATGACCTCCCCTGATCTAGATGTGAATCCTTTCATGATTAGGTGGGCTATATAAAATGTTTTTCTAACCACTTTCGCCACGTGGTTGTCAAATGAGAGATTGCTATCAACTTGGGTCCCCAGGTCCCTAATTACTTCTTCCATACTTAATGGATTACCACCTATGTGGTAATTTGTGGGCACTTTGTTTTTGCCAAAGGGGATGACTATACACTTTTTGGCATTTGGCTTGAGGCCATGGCTCTGGCACCAGTTGTCTGCTTCTATGAGGCCCTTTTGGAGGATGCTTGTGTCGGCTGGAGAGTCGATTATGGTGCCCAGTTTGCAGTCATCTGCCAACTTGGTCAGCCACAGTCCTTCCGTGTTGGCCTGTACCTCCGAGAAATATATACCAAACAAGAGAAGTCCCAGGACTGAGCCTTGTGGGATGCCACTTGTAACTGGTTTGGAGTCTGACATGGCTCCAGCAATTCTAACCATGTGGGTTCTGTCCTTGAGCCAGTTTGCAACCCATCTAGTGACATAGGGGTTTATATTTAAGCTGGTGAGCTTATCTATAATGCCCGAGTGGGGTATTGTATCGAAGGCTTTTGCGAGATCCAGGTAGGCTGTGTGGACCACCTTCCCCTCGTCAATGGCCTTGGTGACTGTTTCAAAGAAATCGACCAGGTTTAAGAGGCAGGATCTGCCCTTAACAAAGCCGAACTGGGTAGGATCCAGTGTCTGTAGGTCCCCAAGATCTTTATTTATGAGGTCCATGATGATCCTTTCCATAGCTTTGCAGACCAAGCTAGTCAGGCTTATGGGGCGATAGTTTCCAGGATCCGTTGAGGCACCACGTTTGTGGAGAGGGACCACTGTTGCTGTACGCCACTCTTTGGGTACATATCCTGTGGTAAGGCTGAGATTGAACAGTAGTTTTATGTTTGGGTTTAGCTCTTCTTGGAATTCATGTAGGACGCAGCCCGGGACACCGTCTGGTCCCGTTCATGCTGTGTTTTTTGCTTTGGGGAGGGCAGCTCTTACCTGAGCATCTGAGATGTCAGGGGGGCAGCACTCTGCTGGGATAGATATTTGCCCTTTTGGTGGGGAGGGGGGGAGAAGTTTGCGCTGAACCTGTCAGCTAGGATGTTGGCAATGTCTGTGGGTTCGGTGTATTTTTTGTCATTTTGGACTAATTCTGAGCATATCTGGGAATTCCCACCCAGGTTCCTAACATAACTAAAGAAAGCCTTGTGATTATCCTTAGTGTCCTGTACAATTTTTCTCTCGAAGCTGGCCTTAGACGATTTTATGAGTGCCCATAGTTTTTTGCTAACACTGATCAAAGATGCCTTCCCTTTTAGGGATTTTGCTCTATCATGTAGTAGCTTCCTCCTTCTATTGTATAGTTTGTTTATGGCTGGGGTTCACCAGACAGGATGTCTGCCTTTGGAGGACTGGGTCTTGGTTTATTTGGGATTGCATGATCCATGCATTCCTGAAGGTGTTCACAGAATGCGTTTATAAAGGATTCTGCAGTCTGGGCCGTATTTTCCACAGGCCCGGGGCTTTGAAGGATTCCACCTTGGTTTTGAGGAGTGTGAAATTTGCTTTAGAGAAGTTTTTCACTGTGGTTTTCTGGGCAGGGGGTGGGGTCGGGATGTAAATATCCAGTGAGATTAGTTTATGGTCTGATCTTACCAGTGAGGGATACACTTCTGGTCTGGAGCATAGAGTCCCCATGTTGGTGATGATCAGGTCCAGTATGTTTTCCCCTCTTGTGGGAGTGGTAACAAGTTGTTCCATAGCATTTGAGTTTATAAATTCTAGGAACATTTGAGCTAGGGTGTTGAAGCTAGAGTAATGCTCCCAGTCTATGTTTGGGTAGTTGAAGTCGCCCAGTATAATGGTGTTTGGAGAGACCTTCATATTTTCCAGTGTTCTCAGGAAGGCAGAGTGGGGTTCCTGGGTTTGGGAGGGTGGTCTGTAGCAGGCTATAAACTGGAAGGCAGTTTTACCCACTGTTAGTTGCACATGGATAGTCTCTGATGCTTCGTGCTGTGCCACCAACCTGGAGGTGTGGGTATCTTTGACTAATATTGCTACTCCCCCTCCTTTTCTGGTTCGGTCCAAGTTTTGGGGCCGAAAAGCATGGTATGAGGTATAACCTGGTAGTGCTGAGGTGCTCTCAGGAGCCTTGAACCAGGTTTCTGTTACTGCACAGATATTGATGTTCTCCAAGCTAAGGAGAGTTTTGAGTGCATGCATCTTGAGGTTTAGACTTCTGGCGTTGAGTAGCATTACTCTTAGTTTCTTATCCCTTGTGATACCTATGGAGGTGGGTTTGTCTATTGAGCCTTGCCTAAAAAAGGCACTATGGGGGTAGCAAGAGCCTTTGCCAATATCCGAAAGCCCAGGGGTGACAGGTGCAAGCC